>NC_092288.1:10282728-10285228 GCF_036320965.1 Panulirus ornatus | reverse complement strand
AAACCACGATGATGGAGCGACTGAACAGTTCCCTCGCGTTAATAACCATGATGGAACTGAAGCAGTTATTCCGTGGACATAACCATGGTGGAACGCCCTTCGACATCTCACCCACCTTCGCCGGGAGCACTCACCCTCCTCCAGTCCTACTCGCGCACCACTCACCCTCCTCCAGTCCTACTCGCACACATTTCTTAATGAAAACACTCCTCGTTACATTTAGCAGCATCCTCGACATGGCAAACTCTTCGTCAACTTTACCACATCCATCAACACCACAAGATATCAGTCTCTTTCTCCAGGTATTTACTTCCACAGAACACTCGGAGCAAACACCTGGTCCGCACATCTCTCTGCCTGTCTCTCCTGAAACCACAATGCTCCGTTCCCCATTCAAGGTGCTCTGTGAATGTGTCTTCACGCTCCTACACACCTTAGCGAATCTAGTGTAATCTGAGCGTTCGCTGTGTCCCCTTCCCCTACCCCAACATACACCCTTTCCTTATTTACACCAACGCATTATCAATGGATCCGGCCAGTCCTCTAGCGACATTCCCTAGACCCATACAGACACTGGATAATAACATAATCTGACGAACCAACCCAACCACACTGTCCTCTCTCTCTCTCTCTCTCTCTCTCTCTCTCTCTCTCTCTCTCTCTCTCTCTCTCTCTCTCGGAACACCACTGCAATCCCACTCGTATTACCACTCCACCGTGACACACTTCATCTTGGGCAAGGCTTTTTCACCACCACTCACTGTGATGTAATATTTACACCCCACACACACACACACACATATACACACATAATCTACATATATGCATTAATACATACATTCACCGTATGCCAAAGCACCGTGAAGAGTGAGGGAGAGAGAGAAGAGACGTACTATGTTACAACGCTTCTTCATCAAGACGTTAAAAAAACCTTCCACCATAAAAAGACACACACACCAGCGCTGGGAACAGAGACGCTATTATCTATAGATACGAGAAAAAAAAAAGGAAAGTCTTTAACCAAAAAAGATACATAATAGTAGCCATACATATTCAGAGAGAGAGAGAGAGAGAGAGAGAGAGAGAGAGAGAGAGAGAGAGTGGGGGAGGGGAGAGAAGTTTTAGGTGCGGGAGGTAATGGCTGCTCTGGACACAAGGATCCTTTCTTTTTCTTTTTTTCTTTCTTTTTTTTTGACGGGGAGGAAGAATCCTTAAGATCCGTGCACACAAGAGCCCGGGGTAAAAAAACAAAATAAATATATGTTCCCAAGATTATGAATATTAGGACAAAAAAAAAATTATACCCTCCTCCCTGTAGAGAGAGAGAGAGAGAGAGAGAGAGAGAGAGAGAGAGAGAGAGAGAGAGAGAGAGAGAGAGGAGGGAAGGAAGGAAAATCTTCTTCCTCACTTGTACGTCCAGGAGGGGATTAATCCATTAAGAAAATATGGAGACGGAGGGGTAGGAGGGATGCTCAAAGGAACGGTGTAACGGAGCCAGACGGGCACGAGAAAGAAAGAAAAAAAATGAATGAAGGAAAGAAAGAAAATGACCAGAAGGTCGACGAAGGAACAGAGACGTTGGCCCGGACGAGGCCAGACGACGGGGACCTCCGTCGAGACGAGACACTTGGGCCAACGTAGGGTGCGCCTCCGGGCGAGGACAGCTCCCGCACAATGGTATATACACCAAGTCAGTTTCCTCACTGAGCTCTGTCATGCACGATGCTGCCCCGAACAAGCAAGCACGTCCATGACAAGTGTACGAAGTGACTGTCTCTCTCTTTGCTCCTCTTGGATAATGCATAATGCTACATAATATATAGAGCTGTCAAATGGGGTCGAATAATGAGATAATTATATACACAACTAATTGAATAAGGCAATAATTTTTCCCATGTCTCTCCTTTGTTTTCTCCTCTTTCAGAATCCTCTCAATATATATATATATATATATATATATATATATATATATATATATATATATATATATATATATATATATATATATTTATATATATATATATATATATATATATATCGTCGAATTCTTCTCCCTGCAGAGCAAGGTAACACAGGAAGGGACTGGGATCAAATCGCCCGTGTACAGACAGAAGGGTTCGAATCCCATAAGTCTACTCTGCCTCCTCCGACACCCGCCAGATGGCAGGTAATGCCAGTCTATCACGACAACGTAGGGAGCCAAGATCTAACGCCACGTCCTTCCCTAACAACACCAACATCTTAATGGACACCTACGCCAAGGAATGGAGTAATGACGGTTGTAATGGCTGTGGGGGGAAATGTTACCAGTTGTGGGGAAGTGTTACCGGTTGTAATGGTTGTGGATTAATGATGGTTGTAAAATGGTTGTGGGAGGAAATGTTACCAATTGTTATGCTAACGAGTAACAACAAGAGAGAGAGAGGTTGACAGCAGCAGAGTGACAGTGCTGGCAACAGTGTCCGGCCAGACATCATAACTTACAATTGTAAGTGATGAT
>NC_092288.1:10232728-10280228 GCF_036320965.1 Panulirus ornatus | reverse complement strand
AGAAATAGAAAGATTTTTCTCCGTGAAAAGTGAAGGAGTGGAGGGAGTGGAAAGCGATAGAAGTGAGGAAGAAAGAGGAAGAGAATGGGGAAAAAAAAAAAGAAAATGTGAATATGGAAGAGCAAGATGAAAGAAAACGATACAACTGAAAGAAAACAAGAAGAATGGAAACAGATGATGATGAGTAGTAAGAAAGAAAACGGTGAGTGAAAATGAAAGAGGAAGAATCAGAAAGAAAACGATGAGTGAAAATGAAAGAGGAAGAATTAGAAAGAATACGGTAATGAAAAAGGAAGAATTAGAAAGAAAACGACAAATTAAGAGTGAAAGAGGAAGAATTAGAAAAAAAATACGGTAATGAAAGAGAAAGAAATAGAAAGAAAACAACAAATTAAGAGTAAAAGAGGAAGGATTAAAAAGAAAACGATAAGAGAAAATGGGAAAAGAGCAGAAAGGTAGAATAAGCTGGTCTTACTCTATGAACCTCCTGAGTGGTTCTAGTGACATACCTACATCCCCTTAAGTGGGATAACACCCTCTGCTCCTCACCCAAGGACACAAGTGCAGCTCGCGTGACAACAAAAAAATGGTCTGTTTACTCGAGGAGAGAAAACCGGGCACGGGATTTCGATACGAGAAGATTACCATTTAAGATGTAAGGTCAAAGTTCAAATCTGTAGGGGTCAGTGTACCGCTTGAGTCTAAGTCACACTAGCAAGGGATAATCCCTCACAATTTTGAACTACAGGTAACAAACAAGTCATGAAATAACCAAAAAAAAAAAAAAAAAAAAAAAGAAACCATGAGCATCCGGTTTTCTAATTAATGAAAAAAAAAAGAAAACGAAA
The DNA here is from genome assembly GCF_036320965.1 of Panulirus ornatus. Lineage (NCBI taxonomy): Eukaryota > Metazoa > Arthropoda > Malacostraca > Decapoda > Palinuridae > Panulirus > Panulirus ornatus. Next base: position 10,279,380 of record NC_092288.1, on the reverse strand, counting down.
CTGAAACTGATAAAACAATCATTTTCGTTTTCCTTGATAAACCTTGGCGGCCAGTGTTGCCTGATTAACTTCGGAGGAAAACGAATTCTAAATTAAGGTCGAAATGGAGAGCCAATATGAGAAGCGGAATTAAGTTAACAAGCGCCCTACCCACTCTCATTATTTGGCATTTGTTTCTCACAATCTAATAAGCTAGGGTTAGTGCTGATATATATATATATATATATATATATATATATATATATATATATATATATATATATATATATATATATATATAATGCCTCACTGTGGTAACAAAAACGCTTATCCCTGCCTCATATTTCAACTACTTTAAACTCACAGATTCCCCCCCGGCCCCCATCCCCCACCCCGCCCAACAAACACAACAAACATAAAACAAACAAAAGCTATTCCGACCAAACTCATCCGCCATGCACTAAGCGACTGCTCTCCCAACCCAGCGTTAAACACCGCCACCTGACATAAAACCCACCTAAAACGACACCCCTCAGACATGTAAGAGCTACCCTTTCCCATCCATACAACGTGACGAGCACGGGTTGTGTGTGTATATATACACATTTATATCTATTATACTTTGTCGCTGTCTCCCGCGTCAGCGAGGTAGCGCAAGGAAACAGACGAAAGAATGGCCCAACCCCACCCACATACACATGTATATACATAAACGCCCACACATGCACATATACTTACCTATATATTTCAACGTATACATACATATACATATACAGACATATACATATATACAAATGTACATATTAATACATGCTGTGTTTCATCCATTCCCTCCGCCACTCCGCCACACATGAAGTGGCACCCCACCTCCCCCGAATGCGCGTGCGAGGTGGCGCTAGGAAAAGACAACAAAGGCCACATTCGTTCACACCCAGTCTCTAGCTGTCATGTGTAATGCACCGAAACCACAGCTCCCTTTCCACTCCTAGGCCCCATGTAAATACATACATACATATATGTATGTATATATATATATATATATATATATATATATATATATATATATATATATATATATATATATATATCATACATAATCCTCATTTCCCGCGTTAGCGAGGTATCGTTAAGAGCAAAGGACTGATCCTTAGAGGGAATATCCTCACGTGGCCCCCTTCTCTGTTCCTTCTTTGAAAAATTAAAAAAAAAAAAAAGGGGGGAAAATAGGATTTCCAGCACCCCCGCTCCCTCCCCTTTTAGACGCCTTCTACGACACGCAGGGAATACGTGGGAAGCATTCTTTCTCTCATGATACGCCAAGGGCAAAAAAAAAAAAAAAAAAAAAAAAGAAAATTTAAAAAAATAAGGAATCGCTACGTGAGATGTGTTGACAGAGGCAAGACACTGGTGAGGGGGCATAGCGACGTTATTAAAACCGGTCGTGATAATCATCAGTGCAGCAGCAGCATCACCAGCAGCCGCAGGAGATAATTAACGTTATGATGTTGATTACGTAAACACCGATCATGGCATTATTACCGTTGCAGATGATGTTATACACACCGACCCGAGCCTTCTTGTACGTTGAGGCTTATGAATGTTGACATTACTTCGTGTGCAACTGTAATATATATATATATATATATATATATATATATATATATATATATATATATATATATATATATATATATAGTGTATGTGTGTGTGGTGTGGTTTGGTGTGGTGTGTTGGTGTGGTGTGGTGTGGTGCGGTGTGGTGCGGTGTGTGTGTGTGTGTGTACTGTCCATATATATACGTAATCCCAGGATCCCTTTTATGGGGCCCCTGTCGCTTCAAGGCTGTAATAGGATCAAGGAGTAGAAAACGGGCACTGCTGGAGTGAGTAAAGTAGTTCCTCAACTTGCCCTTCGCGCTGACTGACGACGATACAACCTCACCGAGAGAGAGAGAGAGAGAGAGAGAGAGAGAGAGAGAGAGAGAGAGAGAGAGAGAGAGAGAGAGAGAGAGAGACGACTGACCCGAGACGGTGAACATGTATTACCTCTGATACACCCGACTCAGCAGAATTGGAAGCTGAGAGAGAGAGAAAGAGGGAGAAAAAAGAATTTAAAACAACCAACGCCATCTATTGTCTGTGGACGAATCTTCCCAGTTGCCAATTAGTATACAGAAAGGACGTTTCAAAATTAATCTCAGTTCCGGCTCTTGGTAATCCCCGCCTCGTGCGTGTGTGTGTGTGTATACCATTACTGGCCACAGTATAACACGGAATATTAAGTTCAGAAATGCGTTGCAGGTTCTACAAGGGAAAAAAAATATCATATTGCCCGATAAAACAGGAAAGATATCTGTCGTAAATTCCGTGGCAACTAATATTATGAGACATTACGGCGAATTTATGGGCTTGATCGATCTACCCTCAGCTGTTATTCCCTCCGTGTCCGGCGGGCGTCTGAAAATCTCGGACGTAAGGAAGAAATTCATGGTTGACGGGCGTCACTTCGTAAGTGCGGTTAACATACACAACCCAGGGATCCGTTTCGCGCACCTGCGCCCCGTAAAGGTGCAGGGAGTTGACGGACCCCTTTATCATGAGAAAGTCATCGACGGCATTACAAAGATACTATATATATATATATATATATATATATATATATATATATATATATATATATATATATATATTGTAAAGTGGATGAGCTAACACTCTGTCTGAACTCGAAAGAGAGAGAGAGAGAGAGAGGAGATTGCAATTTTATTCAAACCCGGATTCTGATGTTGCTCAGCCTCACTTCACACGAGACAAAGCCATGAGGGAATCGTTCCCCTAAGCGTCCTGTACTGGCATAGAGAGAACAAGGAACGTACGTGTGTGTGTGTGTGTGTGTGTGTGTGTGTGTGTGTGTGTGTGTGTGTGTGTGTGTTTGAGGCAGACACCAGAACAAACGGTAAATCGAGACATTAACATTTCCCCTCCATCTACAATCGTCCTGAACCACGAGAGCAAAAACCATGTCGCCCCTTCTCCCCTCCAACCCAAAGATGTCGCCCGACCATGAGAATAATACGAAGCAAAAGTCCGGTTTATATAAACCTTCTCTGTATGGCGTCCTGTAGCCTTTCCCTACTCGAGTGTTAGGCTTCATTGTATCGAAATTATATTTCCTCCGTATTATGTAACCGCCAAATTGTCCCTCTTCACTATCTGACTAGAGAAGGGCCCCCCGCTATAATCCGGTCGGATCTTTTCCTCTTCACGCGGAAACAAACGCAACTCGCCAAGTGAAAGTCATGCCATCCTCCGCCTCTGAAATCGTAACTTTATCTCTCCTCTGTGCTGCTCCTGGGAACTCGCTAAATCTCCAGCTTCTCTTGTCATGACTACAGGACATCTCTCTACAGCTTCAAACGCACTTCTCATACAGCTCCAAAATTATCCTCAAAATCCCCCTAAGCACCACAAGACAATGTCGTCTCTAATGCACAGTATCCATAAAGAGGAGAAGAGTCCTTCTAGTCCCAAGTGGTGTTGTTTTACCCCAAGGTCTTGACGGCTTCCCATACCATCAGAGCTCTTAACACACTAAGTGCGTCCCAAGACCAGGTTAAGAAGCGACTTCGTAAACATCTTCGAAGAGAGAAGTTGATCTTTGGCCCATGAAGTTGTCTTCCTCAACGGTTCATTCTCTCTCAGTCTTTTGTGTCTGTTTTCGTACGTTGCGACAACTGGTTTTCTACGCTCTCACACACAGACACCAGCACAGCCGAGCCAAGTGGGTACTGGTTCATAATGGTAATCATGAGACTCGTTCTGACTAATGATGAAAATAATAAGTGATACGGCAAGTCGGTCAGTACGACTATCCTGGAGTTCAGGTCCCTCCAGCCTCAGGTCCTGCTGTTTCAGGTCCCTCCAGCCTCAGGTCCAGCTGGTTCATGTTACTCCTCCAGCAGTGGCTCAGGTCAGACCACTCCCCTAGCCTCGGGTCTGGCTGATTCAGGTCCTTCCTCCAGCAAGGGTCTGGTCAAGCTACCTCTCCAGCCCTCGGGTCAAGTTATGTCGCCATTCCTGCGGCCTCAGGTCAAATCAAGTCAGGGAAGGTCGCTCCAGCCTCGAGTTAGAGCAGATCAGTCTCATCACTCACCAAGTATCAGGTCAGATCAGGTCACTCCAGCACTCGCCTCGGATCAGGGCAGGTCAGGCCACCTACCAGAACGACCCCTTTCAATCTCTCGCCAACGTGACCCCCCAGTGTAATTAGGTCGACTGCTGCCACCACTCCACAATCCGCTTAAGGGGACCGCCCTCCCTGTTTCCAGTTCACGTTCCAGACCTGAAAAGGAATCTTTTATATGAGGGGAGACTTTCCCTTCCCTGGACGGAGGGAGACTGAATCATTAGTTCGTTCCAAGTGCAAAACACGAGATTTGTTTCGAGTTTCTGTGAGGATCCCATGCCATTATGCTGTACCTTGTACTTTACGTCCTGATTATACAAGCCATCTTAAAAGGAGGGTGTTGTATTGGGTCGTCGGTGTATGATATATATATATATATATATATATATATATATATATATATAGATAGATAGATAGATAGATAGATAGATAGATAGATAGATAGATAGATAGATAGATATAGATAGATAGACAGAAAAAGATAAACAATAAGGTCACATAAACAAGGAGTTTTGTGTGTGTTGTGTTGTGTTGTGTTGTGTTGTGTTGTGTGTGTGTGTGTGTGTGTGTGTGTGTGTGTGTGTGACAAAACCGGTGGTTTCTAACTGGGATTTATTGTCAAGTGGCTGGAATTGCTTTTCCGTTGACGAAGGCTCGTGATTCACGGAGAAGGACTGGTCCTTCGGAAGCTGGAAGTATCTCTTCATTTCCTGGAACTCGTTTTTCTCTTATGGAATTGGCTCCTCATTATGCCTGTGATCTGTCCCGTGTTGCCTGGAAAAAACCTCACTCTTCACCAACAGGAACTGATTCTGCAAGAACTGGAACTAACTTTCCACGAAGAGGGAGTAAGTTTACGTGATCTGGAAGTTTACACGGGACTGGAACGAGCTTTGCGTGAACTGGAACGAAATCTGCATGAACGGAAGCCAACCTTCCATACACTGGAACTGACTTTGCACGATGTCCATGAACTGCAACGAACTTTACACGAACCGGGGACCATCTCTACACGAAGTGGGACGAACTCTCCACGAACTGGAAAACGAACTCTCCACGAACTGAAACGACTCATTCACGAACACCAGCCCCGGTCTGGATGAACTAGTAGTACGGGACCACAACTCTTCCGTCAGCTGGCGAGTTGTTCCTCCTTCCAGCGAGGACACCTCTCTCTCTCTCTCTCTCTCTCTCTCTCTCTCTCTCTCTCTCTCTCTCTCTCTCTCTCCTCAGCCATGGAGGACCCAAGTTAGTTCTTAACTAATCTGTAACGAAGTTTTGAGATTCTTCGTCATCTTCCTGGAGCCTAACAAACCGTTACCACCCTCCCTCTGCCACATGTGTGTACGTGTGTGCCCAAGTTTATCCCGTGGAGTACTGTCTTCTGGACTCGGGCTTCAGACTCTGAAATATACTTTGATATATCTCTTTTCTTTTCCCCCCCATTTCGTAAAATTCATGTACTTAAATGTCAGACAGGGGAGAGAGAGAGAGAGAGAGAGAGAGAGAGAGAGAGAGTATGGATGTATGTTAATCACGATTTTTATGTAATGTACAGTTACAGCAATACTGGTCTTACTGTAATGTATCATGTAATGGTAAAATGTGGACTGACACATAGAGAATAACGAGGAAGCAATGCGGAAAATTCATAACAAAGATTGGCCATCGTCAAAGCTGGAGACATACAAGACCTACGTCACAGCTGGAGACATACAAGACCACCGTCACAGCTGGAGACATACAAGACTAGTGTCACAGCTGGAGACATACAAGACCTACGTCACAGCTGGAGACATACAAGACCAGTGTCACAGCTGGAGACATATAAGACCAGCGTTACAGCTGGAGACATACAAGACCTGTGTCACAGCTGGAGACATACAAGACCAGCGTCACAGCTGGAGACATACAAGACCAGCGTCACAGCTGAAGACATACAAGACCACCGTCACAGCTGGAGACATACAAGACCACCGTCACAGCTGGCTCCGGGGAGGCAGGCAAGCAACAAAAGCGTCTCCCTGATTTGCATACGACTAAACAAGATTAATCATAATTAATTATAATAAGCCTCTTTGTCAGGCTGGTCGCCAGTCTGGAGCAAGCTGACAACTGTAATGTCTTGCCTTCCCCAGCGGTAGTGTAGCCAACTAGCCAGGGTGTAGCCAACGTCTGGAGTGTAGCGAGTGTCCAGGGTGTAGTGAACCTCTGTGTAAATGTTCGGGGGTGTAACGAGCGTCTAGGGTGTAGCCACTGTCCAGGGTGTAGGCAATGTCCGGAGCGTAGCGAGTGTCCAGGGTGTAGCGAACCTCTGTGTAAATGTTCGGGGGTGTAACGAGCGTCTGGGGTGTAGCCATTGTCCAGGGTGTAGCCAATGTCCCGTGTGTACCGAGTGTCCAGGGTGTAGTGAACGTCTGGGGTGTAGTAAACCAGCAGGACACCAGACACCAAAGGCCATCAGGACGTCAAACACAGAGTCTGTGAACACACTAGAGGACATCAGCATTACAGAACATGAGCGGGACACTAATGACACCTCTCCGAGGTACACTACGTCTGGGGACACTAGAATGACATCAGCGAGTCACACATGGACGCCAGTGGACATCAAGACACACAGAGAGAGAGAGAGAGAGAGAGAGAGAGAGAGAGAGAGAGAGAGAGAGAGAGAGAGAGAGAGAGAGAGAGAAGCAGTGCTTCAACCCGTCAAGATAAAAGAGCCCAGAAGGAAATGGAAATCTGAACTTCCATCCGCCTGATCTGTTTACATTCCCTGGTTTGGTTTTACCCTCGGGTCGAAAACCCCCTCACCACCACCCTCTCTCTCTCTCTCTCTCTCTCTCTCTCTCTCTCTCTCTCTCTCTCTCTCTCTCTCTCTCAGCGCTGGTCCTGCAAACACCACCATAAACACATTCCTTGGACGCGGTGGTCGCACCTCCGTGTTCAGGCCCTATTAACGCGAACGTCCCCGGGTACGTCGCCCTCCCTCCATCATCATCTCCCTCCCTCCCTCGCTTATTCTTATCTACTCACAGTAACACCTGATCTCCTGTGGTCCCCCTTCCGCCACCAGTGTCATCATCCACCCTCAACCACCACCATCACCACACACTATACTATACACCACCATCTTCCGTACGAGAGGAGAGGAGAGGAGGGGAGGAGACGGAAGCCAAAGAGAGAGAGAGAGAGAGAGAGAGAGAGAGAGAGAGAGAGAGAGAGAGAGAGAGACAGAGAAAAAAGGGGGGAGCGTCTCAAAATATATAATTTACACAATGGATTCACCAAATGCAGGTCTGGAAGTATGGGAACGACAGGCAAGCCAGTGGTGAGAGAGGGAGGCCTCTGACACGGGGATAGTGTCGCCGAGAGAGAGAGAGAGAGAGAGAGAGAGAGAGAGAGAGAGAGAGAGAGAGAGAGAGAGAGAGAGGAGCAACATCCATCGCACATCCATCTACCTCAGGAAGGCTGGGATATATCATATGCAAGTGCCTTAGGGGTGAAGATGATGTACGCAGATGCAGACGGGCTCGTGGTCAGTGGACGGGAGGTTCGGCAGGGTCAAAAGACCACATCAGGAGACGTAACCTCGACACACTGCCGGAGTAGTGGAGACCAAACCCACACAGGCGTGGTAAAAGTTAGGCTAAACTTACCCAGCCCGCTGAGGCACACGACAGCAAGGAGAGAGGTAGGAAGGTCGTGAAGAGAGAGAGAGAGAGAGAGAGAGAGAGAGAGAGAGAGAGAGAGAGAGAGAGAGAGAGAGAGAGAGAGAGAGAGAGAGACTGTCCTCTTAATTAGGGATACCATTACATTCAAGGAAATATGGCTGCATGGCCCATTAAAATAGTAACAATGGTAAATATATATATATATATATATATATATATATATATATATACTTGAGGGCATTGTGTGTAAAGCGGTGGCGTTAGTCACGAACCCTGCACGGTTATCTGCAGTGACCCAGAGCTAAGACGCGGGGCTGATAACAAGGTGAGGGGGAAGGGAAGCCAGGAGGGGAGGAGCAGCGGAAGAGTCCCTCCCCAGAGATGGTAACACATGATGATGGTTGCTGGATGGGAGCGTCCGCACGGAAGGCGATGTGTTCCAGCGCACGGCAGCTGGAAGACTGGAACACACGACACAAGGACACCGTGCTGGCAGTCCACAAATGTTTACAGTGACTATTTAGAGAAATTGGAAATTCAAGAGAAGGTAGCCCCACGATTGTAAGTCTCTCTCTCTCTCTCTCTCTCTCTCTCTCTCTCTCTCTCTCTCTCTCTCTCTCTCTCTCGACTGACTGACTGACCTCCTAACAGGTAATCACATCATGACCCACCAATCACCACTACCCACCACCACCACAGCCCCTCCGAGACGTCCCGTGGCAGGCAGGGGGGTGGTTTCCATCCTTGGCCCACCTCAAAAACAAACACATACGTCTTCCGGTTGCTCCCCTTCCCTCCCGAAATGACCCCCTGCTCGACCCCGCGCTGTCTGCTGACAACATACATGCACGACGACCTACCGACTCCAGAGGCAAAAGCGTATCCACAGGTCGACTCTCACGGGGTAGGTCATGTCTCGAGCGTCAAGGCTGTGTCGGCCTAAGTGGGTGTGTGTTAACGGACGCCGAGCCTTGGCTGGTCGCCCGCCGAACACCATGAGGAATGATGATCTTCCTTTGGTGTTTTCCCCGAGATGAATGTGACACACACACACACACACACACACACACACACACACACACACACACACACACACACACACACACACACACAAACACACACCCACACACACACACACACAAACACACACACACACACACACACACACACAACATTATATTATATATATATATATATATATATATATATATATATATATTATAGTATGGTATATTTTTTCCCCACACGTATTCGCCATTTCCCGCTTTAGCGAGGTAGCGTTAGGAACAGAGGACTGAGCCTTGGAGGGGATATCCTCACAATATTTGATATAACTTCGACTCGAAAAGGATTATTCAACTTCATTCCCATTCAAGGTATGGCAGCCGACTCCCGTAGAGGGAACGAGTGGCAGTCTAGGGTGTTTGTGTAGCCACCCGAGAAACAATGGATCCTGGGACCAAGTGGTCACAGTTTGTGGTCTTAATGTCTTGTTTCACAGGATCCCGAGCTGGGCCAGGCTGGCTGAGGTTCAGGCGAGGATTTGCATGAGGCTGAATTATATTCTCTCTCTCTCTCTCTCTCTCTCTCTATATATATATATATATATATATATATATATATATATATATATATATATATATATATATATATACCTATCTATCTATCTATCTATCTATCTATGTCGGGTGGTCGACTGATGAATTAGGCTATTCTTTTTCTTAAACTTTCTGAAGGTCAAATTCAGAACTTACAAGCCCTTGTTGAGGTGCAAGGTCACTTCTCTATCTTGCAATATCAGCTGGTGTATATATATATAGATGTCAATGTGCTGAGAGGTGCAACTGGAGGGATGTCTGATCATTATCTTGTGGAGGCTAAGGTGAAGATTAGTATGGGTTTTCAGAAAAGAAGAGTGAATGTTGGGGTGAAGAAGGTGGTGAGAGTAAGTGAGCTTGGGAAGGAGACCTGTGTGAAGAAGTATCAGGAGAGACTGTGTACAGAATGGAAAAAGGTGAGAACAATGGAAGTAAGGGGAGTGGGGGAGGAATGGGATGTATTTAGGGAATCAGTGATGGATTGCGCAAAAGATGCTTGTGGCATGAGAAGAGTGGGAGGTGGGCTGTTTAGAAAGGGTAGTGAGTGGTGGGATGAAGAAGTAAGAGTATTAGTGAAAGAGAAGAGAGAGGCATTTGGACGATTTTTGCAGGGAAAAAATGCAATTGAGTGGGAGAAGTATAAAAGAAAGAGACAGGAGGTCAAGAGAAAGGTGCAAGAGGTGAAAAAAAGGGCAAATGAGAGTTGGGGTGAGAGACTATCAGTAAATTTTAGGGAGAATAAAAAGATGTTCTGGAAGGAGGTAAATAGGGTGCGTAAGACAAGGGAGCAAATGGGAACTTCAGTGAAGGGCGTAAATGGGGAGGTGATAACAAGTAGTGGTGATGTGAGAAGGAGATGGAATGAGTATTTTGAAGGTTTGTTGAATGTATCTGATGACAGAGTGGCAGATATAGGGTGTTTGGGTCGAGGTGGTGTGCAAAGTGAGAGGGTTAGGGAAAATGATTTGGTAAACAGAGAAGAGGTAGTAAAAGCTTTGCGGAAGATGAAAGCCGGCAAGGCAGCAGGTTTGGATGGTATTGCAGTGGAATTTTTTAAAAAAGGGGGTGACTGTATTGTTGACTGGTTGGTAAGGTTATTTAATGTATGTATGACTCATGGTGAGGTGCCTGAGGATTGGCGGAATGCGTGCATAGTGCCATTGTACAAAGGCAAAGGGGATAAGAGTGAGTGCTCAAATTACAGAGGTATAAGTTTGTTGAGTATTCCTGGTAAATTATATGGGAGGGTATTGATTGAGAGGGTGAAGGCATGTACAGAGCATCAGATTGGGGAAGAGCAGTGTGGTTTCAGAAGTGGTAGAGGATGTGTGGATCAGGTGTTTGCTTTGAAGAATGTATGTGAGAAATACTTAGAAAAGCAAATGGATTTGTATGTAGCATTTATGGATCTGGAGAAGGCATATGATAGAGTTGATAGAGATTCTCTGTGGAAGGTATTAAGAATATATGGTGTGGGAGGCAAGTTGTTAGAAGCAGTGAAAAGTTTTTATCGAGGATGTAAGGCATGTGTACGTGTAGGAAGAGAGGAAAGTGATTGGTTCTCAGTGAATGTAGGTTTGCGGCAGGGGTGTGTGATGTCTCCATGGTTGTTTAATTTGTTTATGGATGGGGTTGTTAGGGAGGTAAATGCAAGAGTCTTGGGAAGAGGGGCAAGTATGAAGTCTGTTGGGGATGAGAGAGCTTGGGAAGTTAGTCAGTTGTTGTTCGCTGATGATACAGCGCTGGTGGCGGATTCATGTGAGAAACTGCAGAAGCTGGTGACTGAGTTTGGTAAAGTGTGTGGAAGAAGAAAGTTAAGAGTAAATGTGAATAAGAGCAAGGTTATTAGGTACAGTAGGGTTGAGGGTCAAGTCAATTGGGAGGTGAGTTTGAATGGAGAAAAACTGGAGGAAGTGAAGTGTTTTAGATATCTGGGAGTGGATCTGTCAGCGGATGGAACCATGGAAGCGGAAGTGGATCATAGGGTGGGGGAGGGGGCGAAAATTCTGGGAGCCTTGAAAAATGTGTGGAAGTCGAGAACATTATCCCGGAAAGCAAAAATGGGTATGTTTGAAGGAATAGTAGTTCCAACAATGTTGTATGGTTGCGAGGCGTGGGCTATGGATAGAGTTGTGCGCAGGAGGATGGATGTGCTGGAAATGAGATGTTTGAGGACAATGTGTGGTGTGAGGTGGTTTGATCGAGTAAGTAACGTAAGGGTAAGAGAGATGTGTGGAAATAAAAAGAGCGTGGTTGAGAGAGCAGAAGAGGGTGTTTTGAAATGGTTTGGGCACATGGAGAGAATGAGTGAGGAAAGATTGACCAAGAGGATATATGTGTCGGAGGTGGAGGGAACGAGGAGAAGAGGGAGACCAAATTGGAGGTGGAAAGATGGAGTGAAAAGGATTTTGTGTGATCGGGGCCTGAACATGCAGGAGGGTGAAAGGAGGGCAAGGAATAGAGGGAATTGGAGCGATGTGGTATACAGGGGTTGACGTGCTGTCAGTGGATTGAATCAAGGCATGTGAAGCGTCCGGGGTAAACCAAGGAAAGCTGTGTAGGTATGTATATTTGCGTGTGTGGACGTGTGTATGTACATGTGTATGGGGGGGGTTGGGCCATTTCTTTCGTCTGTTTCCTTGCGCTACCTCGCAAACGCGGGAGACAGCGACAAAGTATAAAAAAAAAAAAAAAAAAAAAAAAAAATATATATATATATATATATATATATATATATATATATATATATATATATATATATATATATATATATATTCTTAAGAATTATTTTCTTCTTTCTTTGTCATTAAGCTTTATTTTATAAGACTGTCTGAATATATAACCTTTCAAAGCTCAGAAACCGATTTAATGACCTCTGAAGCTATATTCAGCGAAAAGGCGTTCTTGAAGCTCTCACCAAATGACGGGGAGAGAGAGAGAGAGAGAGAGAGAGAGAGAGAGAGAGAGAGAGAGAGAGAGATTCTTCATCTCCTCAGTCTCCTGTAAATAGCGACACATCTGAAAATTATAGCAAATATTGCCTCTTCCCCCAAGACATACCAATCTCTGTGTCAACATTAAGGAGAAATGATAATGCATGTGCCTCAACCTTGGCTCCTGCAAGCTATATAGACTGGCCTCAGCTAAGACAAATACTCTGCCTCGAATTCACGTAGCCTCCTCCTCACGCATAGTCCCTAAGTTGTGGGGAAAGACTCCCTCTTGCCCGTACTCTCCTCGAGTTAAAAAAAAACTCCTCAGTATTTGTTCAAGAAGATATCACACGTGAACTCTCCACACCTTATAAATCTTCTCAGGTCTTTAGATATAAAGAAGATTGTGACGCATTTTGAACGTCTTCCAAGTCAATTCATCAGCCATCCTTAAAATCTTCTATGGGGTATTTCATATACTCAAACGAGGTTCTCTTAAAAACATGGGTTTACACACGTCATGGAGGCCCCCCCATTAGTGGTAATGTCTGGACGGTGAGAACATAAGCTCCTTATTCTTCAGCAGCTCCTCCACATGCCTGAGGTCCATTCACATTCACCTCACTGCTAAGAAATATCTGTTTACCTTCGGGCGAAGCTGAGAACGTCCTCACTCAAGTGGTCTCTGTGAACCTTCGGGAGAAGCTGAGAACGTCCTCACTCAAGTGGTCTCTGTGAACCTTCGGGCGAAGCTGAGAACGTCCTCACTCAAGTAGTCTCTGTGAACCTTCGGGAGAAGCTGAGAACGTACTCACTCAAGTGGTCTCTGTGAACCTTCGGGCGAAGCTGAGAACGTCCTCACTCAAGTGGTCTCTGTGAGAGACTGAAATTTTCACGAGGACTTCCGAAGACTTTTTGAGGACGGTGGCGGCTCGTGTCACCCGGGTCTGAGGTCTCCCTCCACCTGTAGTACAGGGGTCTCGGAGGGGGCTTCTCCCGAGGCCGCATCGGGGGCCTTAACTCCCTCACCGTGAGATCAGTTTGGTCTCGCCGTGATGAACGGGACGTACCCGGTCAGCGCGTGGGGGGAGCCAGAGTACCGGAGTCACACACTCCAGGCTTCTTCGGGCCCTCTAACGCGAGCTCGACAATCTATACCCGAAATCCCGTGTCAGTTGAAGGCTTTTACTCTGCGCGCTCAATGGCAGACCAAGGCCTTAAGGTGAAATCTTATGCACGAGGACTTGAAAAAATAGGACTTCCATCACGGATAAAACTGGAGACGATAGTCTTCGGGAAAAATCATAAAGGAGGCGGTTCAAGTTGGAGAGCCGCGGTGTCGTGTCGCGTGACAGATTCGAGCTGAAGGAAAGAGAAAGAGAGAGAAAATGGATCAAAGGTAAAACTCTCTCTCAATAAGTCTTCTTGGCGACCCCGTGCAAGGCTCTGCTGTGCCTCTCCTCTTGTTACACGAGACTCACACACACACACACACGTCAAATCTCAGAGGAGAAAAAGCAAAGAAAAAAAAATCGTGATTATAAAAGAAGTTTCTCCGAAAGGATTCTTCGAGACCTCGTCTCACACCAGGAACACTATTGAGTGGCTGTTGAGAAGGAGGATTCCCCTTTGATGTGCGCTGGACGCCACACTCACATCCTTACCGTCATCACGTTGGTTTATGAATAAAAATATGAATATATGTATATGTATATATATACATGTATATCTCATTTCGAAAGTCATACATCAAAGACATTTCCAAGGAGTGTGGGGAGGGGAGGGAAAGGAAGCGAGGCAAGAAGGAAGGAAGAACATATTTCACAAACAGAAAGGGAGGAATTACTGAAAAATTCAAGTGACAAAAAAAATATATATATATATACATATGGTCAAAAAAAAAAAAATGGGGGAGAAGCACCACCATCTTATCATTCTAGTCTGAACACTACTACAGCAGCAACGTCGGTCAATCATCCCTTACTACACGACTCATTATTCATTGCAAAAGCTTCGCTCGCTGGTGATGGCGAGCCTCTGTCTCTCTCTCTCTCTCTCTCTCTCTCTCTCTCTCTCTCTCTCTCTCTCTCTCTCTCTCTCTCTCTCTCTCCGTCTCTCCTGAAGAACAGATTTCTGCCGTCCTCTCGCAAGCCTCTGTCTCGCCTCCTGTCTACTCTGTCTCTGATCCAACATTCCTCCAACACTCTTCCTCCTCCTCCTCCTCCTCCCACCACAGGTACCTACGGTCCTCAACGCTCCTCCTCAGCCTCCAACACCATCACCGTCTAGATGAAGTTCATAAAGACTCCATTTCTTTTTTCCTCCTCTTGATAATTCTTTTTCACTTATTCCTGTCGTTTGAACCAGCCAGCCAGACTGCCTCCCTCCCTCCCTCGCTGATGAGGTGATAGCTCCCCCAAGGTCACCGTCTTTCCTAGACATGAGTTGATGTTTGTTACCTCATGTCTCCTCCTCCTCCTCCTCCTCCTCCTCCTCCTCCAGCCATGAGTACATGGTTGCCGCCTCATGTCTCCTCCTCCTGCTATGAGTTGACGGTGACCTCAGGTCTCATCCTACTTCAGCCATGAGTCGATGTGTGTGTGTGTGTGTGTGTGTGTGTGTGTGTGTGTGTGTGTGTGTGTGTCAACCTCTTCAAGGCTGACCCCCTCCCACGGCTGAAGCTTTTATAAATTACGTTTATGAAGTTAGTCATCTTAGACGCTTCTCTGCACCCCGTGGCCTTAAGTGGCAGTTTGATGGATGCAAGTCAGTTTTACCTACGTCGTTAATGTAATGATTTTGTCAAGAAAATAGTTTTTTCAGTAGAGCAAAAGGCAAAAATGAAAATTTTGGATCACGTATGTAACGGGGGAGATCCTGCCAATGTCCAATGTGTTTGAAGCCCATTAAGGCTCATGACGAAAAATGAGGGAGAAAAAAAAAATGTACGATGAGGAAAAAAAATGAGAAGAAAAAAATGTATGAAGATGGAAAATGTTAAGAATGAAATTCTACACAAAAGAGGGCATCAAAAGTGACAGATCTGACTCGGCTGCATATCTCCATGTCTCTCAGCCGAGGTCGTGTCTCGAGAGAGGAATACCACGTCTCTTCCTCGTCTAACCCACACCTACGCACGTCTCCAGCCTCCCTCGGCTGGATGCCCTCACCAGACCTTGAGGTCCGCCGTTGGATGGCACCAGTGTCTCATAGGAAACACCACACTAAGAATATCTCAGCCAGGCGTTCCAAGGTCGTCTGGTCCACTGTGCCTCAATCGCGTTCACGTCGTTGCGCTTGTGCGCGTGCGTGACGCATGAGGTTACAAGTGGGCGGAGTGGACGATCTACTGATGGCTTGGGTTCGGTGACAGTAGTCCAGACTGGCCTGCGTTACGCCTGCTGGTCCAATTAACTGCACAAGAAGGATTTGTTGAGTTATGGATCTTGTATAGAGAGTTTGATCCTGTGTAAACGTGTAGTTAGTGTATCCAGACTTCTCCTCATGGGAGAAGACATCGTGCCTTCAAGATGACTTCCCTTCCAGGCACGAGTCACACTCCTGGAGCCGGTCTGGAACGAGTCTTGTAATAATTATCGCCTTAGGTTCCCGGGCCTCACCCGAGGAACTTTTGGCCTCATTACCGACCCGAAAATTGCCCTGGAACTGCCCACGTAATCACCAGTGAATTTTATATGTCATTACCAGAACTGTGGGTACTTTGGATATCTATATTTTTTTTTCCAGGGGGGCGGGGAACTTCAACGTCGTCATCAACCCTGGAACTATCCTGGGAGCATGTCTGATAGACGTCTATCAGGCCTGGAAGTGATCTGCTTTCCAGACGAGTTATCACTTAGTTCGAGCGCCTGGAAGGAGATAGGAGGAAGACCTCTGTGCCTGCCATGTCGGCCACCATCTAGCAACCACTATCGCTCCCTCCTCCTGGGGCCTGGAAAGGAGGATCGAGGACGTGCCATCGTCAAATGGTTATCTACTGAGGAGAAAACTAATGAAAAACGGAGGTCTGTGAGGTCGTGAATCTGAAGTGCTCCGTCTTCGGCGATAATGTCTGAACTTCGGCCATGAACCCGCGCCCGGGTTTGCTTGTCTCGACGCCCAGAGGCCCCACCTCGTTATCAGGCAAGTGGGTGCACCGTCCGCTTGCCTCAGGCACGCCTCTTCCACGTATCATTAGCGGCTGCATTAATTAATAGTTTCCTGCTTGCGGTGCAAGAGGGCGCTGAATGTGGCCTCGCGTGTGGGCAGAGCTGGAGAGGAGGAGGGGGGGGATCGGTGGTGATGGCGCTATCGAAGTCGTCCTGACGTCACAGCGACTCGCTTGTTTACTGTAGGAGTTCCTCACGATCTCGCACACTGAATTGTTTTTCTTATTTCAGCTGAGATGGACAACTGGAGCCCTGATGGAGGTCATCAGGGCTCCTAAGGCAGGTTGTATCGACCAACATCCTTGGGGTGGATGAAGAGCTGGGTTGACTGTGGACCAACTGCCGCAACCAGGACTCGAACCTACGCGCTCGACCCTGCCCTGGGTGGCGGCCTATGAAGGCGTGCGTCACGGTCGGAAGACTTAACCGAGGTGTGTACGGTAGTGGAGGCGTCTCCTGGACGTAGAGGAAATGCATACCATGCGCTTACGACAGGGAGGCAGAAAAATAGTCCTCCAGCGTATGTACAGATGGCGTTGCATCACCACTGGATATATACACAGTGAGTAGAGTCGCAGTCTTTCCGCAGCGGGGCGCTCTCGTTCGGCCGCCCGTCTCGCCACAGCCAGCCCCAGGCAGCAGCGCCGCAAACCTCCCCCCCCTCTCGTAAAAGGCCCGGCAAACGACGCTGAAGAACTCGTCAGCGAACATTTTCCTCGGGAATGGTCTTGCGAAGGATTTGCCCGAGCAATGCCATAGGAATCTGCCTTCGGCATCCATACAGGGCGGCTTTGGTAAATGCCATGCTTTACTGCTGTTTTACGAGGGGGAACTTGGCCATTGCCAGGCCATCAGAGGAGCATTTTGAGCGTCGGAGGGCCGCGGGGTGGAGAGAGGCAACAACGAGACAACTTGTACGAGAATCAGGTGTTTAAGGTGTAGCTTCTGGGAAAGTTTGGTCGACTTTCTACTGAGATATGGTTGGGCCTAGAGCCTTAAAGGCTTCTGCAGGGTAACTGGGCCTCTCGAATGAGCATGAGAGAGACGTCTGTGTGAGAGATGTTGTGGACACATGACTCAGTCTGGATGTGGCAGCGGCTTTGAAAAATACCTGGGTTAATTACGGGATGGAGGATACTTTCGTTAATGGGTTATGAGGAGATTTCTTTCATCGCAGCAGGTACCACAAAGAAGGAAGGAAGGAAAGAAGGCATTAAAAAAAAATGGATGTAAAAAGAAAATTAGCGGCAAAAGGAAAGAACGAGATGTAATGGTGATGCTAGAGGATGATGGACGTATGAATAAGATCTGGACGCCTCTGTTGACCACCTGCTCCACATCGCTGTTCTCCCAACACACCTTTACCACAGCTTGCTTCTCCCACCACGGATTGTCTCCCCGCCCCTCTACACACACACACACACTACCATACCTTCCCCTTCCCTCTCTCACTACCACAGCTTTCCCTTCCCCTCCTACCACTACACTTTGCCCATTCCTTTCCCTACCACAACAGCTTGCCACTCCCTCCTCGAACTGCCTCCACAGCTCGGGCCCCACACACACACACACAAATATATACACTTACAAGATCAAACGAGAAACTGGTTTCCCCTCAACAGCGGTGATGGTGGCGCTATGAACCATATATCCCAGGTGGGGTGAGGGAAGTATAAGCCTACACTACCACCTAAGGGAGAGACATGAAAAAAAAAAACATGATAATGATCTTTTCTCCCACAACTCTCTCGAAATAGGGCAATGGCATGGCATGCCGTGGGGACATCTTGAGAACCTCGCTCTGTCTTATGGGGGAGAGGGACGATAGCTTCAACTTCTGAAGACTTTGGAAGAATTCCCCCCGCAACAATGGCCCAGGTCAAGTCCATTCCTCCCCTCCCTTCCTCTCCTCCCGCAGCTCCCCCTCCGCTACCCGTGTGACAGACAGACTTCATTCCCCCTCCTGCATCCCCCCTCTTAAGTCGCTGACAATGCGGCACATTATTTACCCGAGGCCGTTGTAACCATAGACAACACGTCACACTTCAGATGAGGCGCCCCCCCTCTCATGTTTGCTGACCAATTAGTACGTGTGTGTGTGTGTGTGTGTGTGTGTGTGTGTGTGTGTATGTGTGTGTGATGCTCTAGCTCCTATAGCACTAGTGGCGTCCCTAAGGAGGAGGAGGAGGGAGGAGGAGGCATCCTGGTGTGGGTGCTGGCCATAGGGATTTTTGTTGCGTATAGCAAAATGGGATTTATGGCACATTTCTGGATATCTGTGGATCAGGATATATGTACGGCGGTGCTCTGGTGGTGGCTGTGTCTCGCTGGGGAGGTGGCGTCTGTGTCTTGGAGGAGGAGGAGGAGGAGGTTGTGGCGGTGGTGATGATGTTCTTGGCAGTGTCTTTTGATAGGGAGGTGTTGGCTGTGTCTTGGAGGGGGTGGTTGGTTGTGTATCTTGGAGACGATGTTGTTGGCATCGTCTTATTAAAGGTGAGGTGTCGGTTGTATCTTGGAGGGGGTGGGTGGTTGTGCCATGGATGGGATGTTGTTGACTGTGAAGGGAAGGTGTTGGTAATGTTCTGGAGCGACAGTTGAGGGTTGTGTTATTGAAGACCCATCTCGTGGGTCGGGTTCTCCGACTCTAAGTTAGGCATTTGGTTTTTCACGTCTTCTTCAATTCCTGTCTCTCACTTGCTCTCTTTTAATATACGTCCTGTACCACTGGAGCCAGCCGTTTCGAAGCTTCAGCAAGCCTGTTATGTTGGAACTCGATCCATCCTGTGTCGAGCCTGTACTGCAGGAGTGCACAGCCTCCCTAAAATATTTATCCTGATACCCTCAGGCAGGAACCTCTGACGATCCTGGGTTATCGCACTTGTGCGCGGGAACCCTCGAACGCGTCCTGAGTATCGAACCTGAACTTCGGGAAGAAAACACACCACCCTCTCCTCCCCTGGAACCATGAAGTGAACCCCTCACGAGCCTTACAGTGAACATCCACCGCAATGTTTCGAACTCGTGACTCGTTCACTTCTAAAACGACCCATTGAAAACGAGCATCAAACGCCAAAGCCTGCAAAACGAAACCTCGGCCTCGCGTTTCACGGTTCCTGAAACCTACACACACACACACACACACACACACACACACACACACACACAAAAGGAGAGCAGACTACATGATCCTGGAATTCAACAAGCCGTCTGGAGGATCCTTTGGAAATGCAAAGACTTCGAGAGCATCCTTCGGGAATGGACCCAACTTGCGCCCGCGTCCAAGTGCATCAGGATGCCTGCAGCGGCCTCCGCAATGGGCCTGAGCTGCAGGATCTCTGGCCGGAAGGATTATCGGATTCCTACTTAGTGTCTAAGGAGGTACTGTCAGCTCCTACATAGTGAGGGACTGCCTGATGGTGTGTGTGTGTGTGTGTGTGTGTGTGTGTGTAACTGCAACCCATGCTGTAATGTTATTTCTTCTTCCTGATCAGCACTGTGTCACGCGTTTAGGATCTCTCGTAATCTATTCTCAATGAGCTACGACAACTGTAGCTGAGGTACGTTCAAGACATAGCTAAGTACTAACAGGTGCCACCTGATGTTAAGGAACTAAGTGACTAAGTTCCTGTTCCAGCTCATG
Organism: Panulirus ornatus; assembly: GCF_036320965.1. Classification (NCBI taxonomy): domain Eukaryota; kingdom Metazoa; phylum Arthropoda; class Malacostraca; order Decapoda; family Palinuridae; genus Panulirus; species Panulirus ornatus. Next base: position 10,259,206 of record NC_092288.1, on the reverse strand, counting down.
GAAAGGTACTGTTCCAGCTGATGGTATGGAACTGTTCCAGTTATGGGTGAGGCATGAAGAGTTACAATAGAATTCCTTCCCATATACCATACCTAACAAGTCACTCGTTTCCCCTCTGGTCAGTTTCAGACCACCACAGTATTACGTGTATTACGTTAAGACACGTCCGGCCGAAACATGCATGTCACCACCACTACACTCTCCTGGAAACCCCGGACATGATCAACATCTGTACAAAGTCTGCGTTCTAAAGGCTCGGCTAGTAGGCGGGGTGGGGAAGTGGGCTGCACAGCTGCTGCCATCATCTTGCTCGTGAAGCAGTTACCGCACGCCGTCAGGGGAATACACACTCGCCCTTACTGTGGTCGATGTACGCACGGCTCACGTATCCAGCGATGGTGGAGGTGGTAGTGGCTCTGGTTCTTCTTCCTCTATCTCTGTATTCACCACAGTGGAATCAAGAGCCAGCCTTCTCATTGCTTCCACTGGCGTTACCTCCCGTCTGATAGATAGATGGATAGATAGATAGATAGAAGGAGAGAGAGGGGGGGGGGGGTAGGGAGGTGAGAGAAGAGAGAGGTGAGAGAAGAGAGAGCGATGAGATGAGATTAAAGAGAGGTGAGACGAGAGGAGAGAGAGAGAGAGAGAGAGAGAGAGAGAGAGAGAGAGAGAGAGAGAGAGAGAGAGAGAGAGAGAGAGAGACAGACAGACAGACAGACAGACAGAGACAGAGAGAGATCGTTTTCACTTAGTCCGTGTTCAGCAGTGTTTTCTCCCCAGTGCTGCACATCCCATGTTTTCACTGCAGGATTTCCCGCGTGTGAATAAAAGTTTCCAGGATTTCTCAGCGGCCCAGGTATTGTGAAACTTCCTCATTTTATGAGAAATCTATCACAGAAATTCCTTTGTTCCTGGCCTCTCGTTGAGCTTCGTTGAACCCTATACCTGGAGTCTCGTTCTGCACATCGCTGGCTCTCTCGTTTAACCTCTTTCCGTAATCTAAGAGAATCGTTAAACTTTATATTGAAGTCTCGTTATCCGCATCGTTGGCCCGTCTCGTTAACCCCCGTCGGTAGTTTCGTTAACGTCCTAGTTGAGTCTCGTTAAACGCTGCTACACAGTTTCGTTATCCACGTCGTTCTACGTCTGTCGCCAGTCTTGTTATAACACCTTCGTTGAGGCTTTTTTAACCACATCGTTGACAACAGCGTTAACAACATCGTTGGCAACCGCGTTAACATCATCGTTGGCACTACCGTACACCTCATGTCGACAATCTCTCGTTAACCCTACTGAGAGTCTCTCGTTAACCACCCTCGTCAGTAGTCTGCAGTTAACCTCACCCGCCAGTCACTCGTTTACACTGCTGTCGGAAGTCTCGTTAAACGCCCGCGCCCGAGCCAAGGTCATGATTTTCCCAGGTCAAGGGGTCGTGACCTTCCTGGATGGTAACGTTCCACGAATCACAGACTATCAAACTGGAGGGAGGGAAGGAGGAGGAGGGACAAGGTGGCTTCATACAGGAAGTGTGGCCCAGGCGTTTGCATGGAGGAACAAGTGTTGAGAGAAGTACTTAGAGAATGAGAATGGATTTGTACGTGGCATACATGGACCTATCGGGATGTGAACATAAGGGGCGAGCATAGCTTAGAAGTTAGCATTCCCATGGACCACACAAAAGGTCCTGGGTTCGAATCCTGGCTGTTGGAGGGTATTATGTGTTCTATGAAAGTGCGCGTTTATATGGACTATGTCCGTGTATACAAACATACATACACACACATCTATATATATATATATATATATATATATATATATTATATATTCCTACGAATCCACGGGAAATGAAACACGATAAGTCCCCAAGTGCACTTTCGTGTAATAATCACACACACATATAATAAATATATATATATATATATATATATATATATATATATATATATATATATATATATATATATATATAATGAATACTGTTTACATATCCCAGATCATGAAAATAAAGATGTAGCTCCGTCTCTCTCCCTCGCAGTAGATCTCGCAGGGTATTTCCCTCATGGACAACTTAAGCCGGGAGGATCTGAGGGTTGGACCAAGTTCTGTGTGTACCGGGGAACCGGAAGAGGTGGACCAAGGTCCGGGTGTACCGGGCAACCGGAAGAGGTGGACGAGAGTCTGGGCATAAATATGCAGAGGAAAAAGAGAGAGAGAGAAAAGAGAGAAAAGAGAGAGAGAGAGAGAGAGAGAGAGAGAGAGAGAGAGAGAGAGAGAGAGAGAGAGAGAGAGAGAGAGAGTAATCGACACGTATCCTGCAGCGGACCAGCTCCAACTAAGCCATTAAGGTTTACACAAGCCAGGCGGCCGGCGGGGGTAACTTGATCCATGCCTCACATATTGCAGCCACTCCCTTCCTCCCCTCCCACCCTCTCTCTCCTGACCCCCAAGACAATAATACTGGCTTCATGTTTATCTGTTCACGGTTGTGGCCTGTGTGCAGCGCGCGCGGCGGCGGCTCACACTCCTGGGATCGCGGACACACCTGGGATCATCCCACCACCTCCTCCCCCAAACCCCGTCAGTAGCAGGCCCGCCGTACGCCCGCAGTGGCTAACCCTGCGGTGGAGCGAAGGTTGCCTCCGACCAGGCCAGGCGGAGGTCGGGGGTCAGAGACACATCGAGCCGAGATATTGTCTACACATCTCTTGGGCCCAGGGCGTGCATGGGACACGACGAAGGAAGACCTTGGAGTGATGATGATCATCACCCTCCGGCAGGATAACATGCTGCGGGAGTGGCTCGGTGTGTGTGTGTGTGTGTCGGGAGAGGCTCAGTGTGTGTGTGTGTGTGTGTGTGTGTCGGGAGAGGCTCAGTGTGTGTGTGTGTGTGTGTGTGTGTGTGTGACCCAGGGTGTTGACGGAGTGACGACCCTTAACGCCTGCGCTCCATATCATGAGTGGAAAAAGAGTCACAGAGTGTCCGCTAGCCAATATCGGACTATAGCAGTCAGGTATATGGACGAGGGAACGTTGGGAGGGCGATGCAACACGAACATTTACACCAAAAAATTGCCTTACGCTCATCGACTCTGGTCATCGCACGGGAAGAAACGCAGAGAATCAATGGGTAAATTGGGGGTTGTAAACACTGGAGCAACTATGACGGTACCGGAGTTAAGAGAGGTGAGGTACGGGAGGCTGGGAGCTGCTAATCAGCCCACACTATGGAGGAAAGACAAGACGGGAGTGAGATAATCTGACGTTTAAAGTTTCTAAATCAATTGGACGGCGTCGACAGCGGACGGTTCCGCCTCACGCAACCTAACACCGGACTGACCAGAAACCATGACACGAAGCTAGCCAACATACCAATTAGAAGTTGCGTAAAGAAGTACCATTTTACCGTCAGGGTTGAGGATGGCTGGAACAGACTGGTGAATGAGAATGAGAGTGGCGGCAGTAGATACGTGTTTAACAGCCATCTGACTGTAGGGAAAATTCGAGCGATGTAAAAAAAAAAACTCGCTCTCCACATTGTACCAACAGGTAATTTCTACACACACACACAGACACACACACACACACACACACACACACACAGAGGAGGCCACTGATGGTGGCAGCGAGCGGCTGAAGTTTGAATGACAGTCTTATTACCGTGTTAATACCTTCCTGGAATTGAGTCATCCTGTTACTTCTTGCTGTACCTTCCCGTCAGTCAGTCAGTCAGTCAGGGCAACACTCTTCCCCCTGCAGACCCCACTGCAAAATTTTTCCCTGGGTCCTTCATCCCCTTGAGCACGACGGTACGACCCCCGAGCACGACGGTACGGCCCTCAGAGCACGACGGTACGACCCGAGAGCACGACGGTACGGCCCGAGAGCACGACGGTACGGCCCCCGAGCACGACGGTACGACCTCAGAGCACGACGGTACGGCCCCCGAGTACGACGGTACGACCTCAGAGCACGACGGTATGACCACAGAGCAAGACGGTACGGCCCCTAGAGCACGACGGTACGACCTCCGAGCACGACGGTACGACCCCCAAAGCACGATACGGCGTCAGAGCACGACAGTACGACCTCAGAGCAAGACAGCACGACCCCCGAGCACGACGGTACGGCCCCGAGTACGACGGTACGGCCTCAGAGCACGACGGTACGACCTCAGAGCAAGACAGCACGACCCCCGAGCACGACGGTACGGTGCGACCTCGCATCACCTACGCACGATCCCATGCGAGCACTAGGGAACGACCCGGGTCATGACTGTGACCAACGCTGATGGGTCTACAAGAGATCGTACTGTGACCCATAACCATACCAAACAGAGAGAGAGAGAGAGAGAGAGAGAGAGAGAGAGAGAGAGAGAGAGAGAGAGAGAGAGAGAGAGAGACGTTCTCTTAACCTCCGTCCATGAAGGAGGCAAGCAAGACAGGGGAACACAGAACCTCTTCGTGGTTTTATAAATTCCCTTTTAGAAGCGAGAATGATGAAAAAAAATAAAAAGAAATTGTCATTTCCTTGGAAAAGCGACGATTTGTCATGCAGTTCCTACCGAAGGCAAACGAAGCATTTCTGCAGGCCCGTTACGCAGCGCGGGGGTCTTACGGGGGAGTAGACGGAGGCCGCTACAGAACCTTATCTTGCCTGTAACAATACCCGGGTCCTATAAGGGGTATGGCGGCGAGGGATTTGGATAACTTAGTAACGAAGAGCTTTGTGCATCTTCATATATATATATATATATATATATATATATATATATATATATCCCCCCCACTCCCTCCCCGAAATAGCTGGACCCAGCTTCGTCAGGCAAGTATTTCGGAAAGTCTTTAGGAATTTCCAAGTCCCAAGCAAAGTTACACGTGTGATCAAATGTCTTAACAACGTCAGCGTAAAGTTACGGGGGAAAGTTAAGCGTCGCTTCTGGGCATAAAAGGCGGAACGCCTCGCGCGCCCCTGGCGACGCCCATTCGGCCTGCTTCGTCGGTCATGCACCGCCTCGACGTCAGACACACGGGGACGCAAGTCAGACCACGAGACCAAGAGACCACGGAGAGAAAAGGAGACCACGAGACAGACCACGAGACCAAGAGATCACGGAGATAAAAGGAGACCACGAGACAGGCCACGAGACCAACGGGCCACGAGACGAACGGGCCAAGAGGCAAACTGACTATGGACAAAAACCTCACCGTAGAAAATGTCTTCCCCTGGGAGAGCCATCCAGCTCCAGAGGGCTTAACCACAACCCGCCATTGTGCTCAGGACGTTCGATGTTCTCACGAACTTCTGGCCGTATGAATCAGCAGTTATACAAATCCTCCTCCAGCGAGAAATTCTACCTCTTTCCACCTGATGGTTTCCTCACCACCACCTTCCTTCCTTCCTTCCCCTCCGCCCCCAACAGCCTCTGCTCAGATCACGTGCCCAGAGGTGAGGTTGCGGGTTCAACATGACGGGTCTTACGTCACCGATGACATCATCATCCTCCTCCTCACCCTCCTCCTCCTCCTCGGTCACGTAATCTATCACAAGTCGTGCTATACAGACGGGTCCCCCTCTGCCACTCGAGTCTCTCTCTCTCTCTCTCTCTCTCTCTCTCTCTCTCTCTCTCTCTCTCTCTCTCTCTCTCTCTCTCCCTCCGTCCTCCGCCAGGATCAACAACCGGGCGTCCGCAACCCAAGGCGGGCCTGCATGTCATCCTCACCACCACACTGTAAAGAAAGATACGATGACTGACAGCGACCCTCCTTCCTTCCTTCCTTCCTTCCTTCCTAACTGCATTACGCTTCCTTCAATCATGCTTGCAAATACGCTTGTGTCCGAGGTACAGCACAGGTCTATAACAACTTTATTCATGATGCAGCCACAGTGGTATTCCCCTCACAACGCAAGATACGACCAACAGACTGGCAAAATGTGCGTCTTGATGTTTCTGGCTGACTCAAGTTACGCTCTGTATATATATACTTGCCCCTCGTGTTACTATACTCAGTGGAACGACCCAACAGCACAAGGTACGTGGAAATAATTAACCCATAACACTGTTACCTCAGAGACTTAAAAATAATCCCAAATTTCATCGTAAAATGACGTCACTTATGTGCTTCACTGTTACCTCAGAGACTTAAAAATAATCCCAAATTTAATCGTAAAAAGACGTTACTTATGTACTTTTTTTCTCTCTCTTTCGTGTTAGCTCACACGGCACGGAACCGAGGCCCTAATCAAGACCATCTCATTAACGCTAAATAAATAAATAAATAAATAATATACAGCTGGGGTAGACGATGTGACCGACTGCCACAACCAGGATTCGAACCCATACACTCGACCGTGAGCGGCGAAACGCGAAGGCGCTACGGGTACAGGGGCGCTAACCGCTCCACCACCGAGAGACACCTTGTTTACATAATTCGACCACTACGGCCCAGCCCCTTTAAACCGTTACCATATCATGCATCCCGTTATGTAATTAAATCACAGTGAGGCCCGCGCCCGCCCGCCCCTCAACCCAGTCCCTGGGGTGTAATTTTTTTTGTGTGTACACTCTGTATCCTCTCTTTGTGGGGAACATAAACTGGCAGCTTCTGCAGGATAAAGCAAAACTTTGAGACCAGCAGAGCACGAAGGAGAGAGAGCACACACACGCACACACACACACACACACACACACACACGGGGCCCAGCAGAGTGGCGGTGCTGCATTATCATCGCAGGGCGCGGAGGGAAGGAGGGAGAGAGCGGAGGCAGGGCCCCTCAACGACGCACTCACGGCCAGCTGAGTGCCTCCGTAATACCGCGGGGAGACGAGGCCCGCCACTGCCAGGCGAGTGCGTCGTTAAAACTCGCACTTACTCTCTCTCTCTCTCTCTCTCTCTCTCTCTCTCTCTCTCTCTCTCTCTCTCTCTCTCTCTCACACACACACACACACACACACACACACACAGCTATTGCCATATCTCTTTCCTTTGTTCATATCTCAACTTTGAGAGTGCAACGCTGCGTACACGTGAGCAGCTAGCTGGTCTGCGCGCACTCCCGCCACAGTAGACATTACGGATCAAAGCCTGGTGGGATCAGTTAGGGATAAATGGTAATGAACTTTAGTCGATCATATCCAGTCGCCTGATAATCTCATACATATGGATACACAAGAGAGGCCGTACGTACATACTGATATGTATGTGTGTATATTCAAAAATGTGAAAAACGTCTGTGTATATATATATATATATATATATATATATATATATATATATATATATATATATATATATATATATATTGTAATAAAATAACACCCCCATGAAAAAGAAGTCCCTCTCCTCAAAAAAAAAAAATCCCTTTCCCCCAAAACATCCCTCACCCCCCCTCCTTTTCCTCCAACATACACGAGTCTATCAACCCCACCTCCTGCACACACACACACACACACACACACACACACAACAACAACAACAACAAACATAACAAGGCGGCCACACTGCCGTTTTAATATCGTTTCTGTTGACAACAACTCAAAGGAACAAATCCCGGCCGGGATTGAAAGCAAATAGAAAACGACGGAGTAAAAATCAGGGGAAGCTCAAGAGTTTTCCCTCATGCGACATCCAAAATATTGTTTCCCTCGTCCTTTACCAACTGTGAGCTCTCAGGGAAGGATGAGACTCGCACCACAGGGGGTAAATACAATCGCATTATGTTGCAACCTTCTATCATTACAGTGTGCAACACTTACTGTCATCTGACATCCTGCTATTATCACAGTGCACAACATTTACTGTCATCTGACATCCTGCTATTATCACAGTGTGCAACACTTACTGTCATCTGACATCCTGCTATTATCACAGTGTGCAACATTTACTGTCATCTAACATCCTGCTATTATCACAGTGTGCAACATTTACTGTCATCTGACATCCTGCTATTATCACAGTGTGCAACACTACTGTCATCTGACATCCTGCTATTATCACAGTGTGCAACACTTACTGTCATCTGACATCCTGCTATTATCACAGTGTGCAACACTTACTGTCATCTGACATCCTGCTATTATCACAGTGTACAACACTTACTGTCATCTGACATCCTGCTATTATCACAGTGTGCAACACTACTGTCATCTGACATCCTGCTATTATCACAGTGTGCAACACTTACTGTCATCTGACATCCTGCTATTATCACAGTGTGCAACACTTACTGTCATCTGACATCCTGCTATTATCACAGTGTGCAACACTTACTGTCATCTGACATCCTGCTATTATCACAGTGTACAACACTTACTGTCATCTGACATCCTGCTATTATCACAGTGTGCAACACTACTGTCGTCTGACATCCTGCTATTATCACAGTGTGCAACACTTACTGTCATCTGACATCCTGCTATTATCACAGTGTACAACACTTACTGTCGTCTGACATCCTGCTATTATCACAGTGTGCAACACTTACTGTCATCTGACATCCTGCTATTATCACAGTGTGCAACACTTACTGTCATCTGACATCCTGCTATTATCACAGTGTACAACACTTACTGTCGTCTGACATCCTGCTATTATCACAGTGTGCAACACTTACTGTCATCTGACATCCTGCTATTATCACAGTGTGCAACACTTACTGTCATCTGACATCCTGCTATTATCACAGTGTACAACACTTACTGTCGTCTGACATCCTGCTATTATCACAGTGTGCAACACTTACTGTCATCTGACATCCTGCTATTATCACAGTGTGCAACACTTACTGTCATCTGACATCCTGCTATTATCACAGTGTGCAACACTTACTGTCATCTGACATCCTGCTATTATCACAGTGTGCAACACTACTGTCATCTGACATCCTGCTATTATCACAGTGTGCAACACTTACTGTCATCTGACATCCTGCTATTATCACAGTGTGCAACACTTACTGTCATCTGACATCCTGCTATTATCACAGTGTGCAACACTTACTGTCATCTGACATCCTGCTATTATCACAGTGTGTAACACTTACTGTCATCTGACATCCTGCTATTATCACAGTGTGCAACACTTACTGTCGTCTGACATCCTGCTATTATCACAGTGTGTAACACTTACTGTCATCTGACATCCTGCTATTATCACAGTGTACAACACTTACTGTCATCTGACATCCTGCTATTATCACAGTGTGCAACACTTACTGTCATCTGACATCCTGCTATTATCACAGTGTACAACACTTACTGTCATCTGACATCCTGCTATTATCACAGTGTGCAACACTACTGTCATCTGACATCAATGTTCTGTCCTGCTATCATTACGGTGTTCATCATTACTATTACCTGACATCGATGTTGTCATAAGAACTAAGATGACATCAGCCACGGACTGACAACAGTACATTGTATATGTTCGCTTTAAAGTGTGTGTGTGTGTGTGTGTGTGTGTGTGTGTGTGTGTGTGTGTGTGTGTGTGTGTGTGTGTGTCTTTGGTAGTCGTTGCACGGGATTATGGCACACACTTTGAGGAATAATCTTGAGGGCTTCCTCCGCTGGAATATTTGTAAACAAGACATTCTGCATCAAGAGACGCAAGCAGTCCCTCTGGGTCGAGTGATGGGAAGTTCACGGATGAACTTACACGAGGACCTGACGAGGGTACCGGGCAGGCCCGTATGGTGATATATGATCCTGTGAATAGATTTGGATCACTTCATATATGGGTGTAGTCACTGGTGGAATGATTGGAAGGTTTGGATGACTGGGTTCCGCGAGTCTTACTTAATGCCATAAACGCTGGAGAACATTTCAGGTTATAGAGGTATTGGGTGTCTGCTGGCCAATACTGACCATTTCCTCAGGGTCGAAAAAGTCGAGGTATTAATAGACAAAAAATAGCGGCAGAGGTGTTAACAAAGGACAGCGTGGTATACGATACACCTTGTAGCGGATGTCCGGCTATTTACAGTGGTGGTGGTGGGAGAAAGAGAGAGAGAGAGAGAGACTGTGCGAGGTATGGGCAAAAACGATGAGGCGAACATAAATATGACCTACATCAAAACTCGGACATCGACGATCGCGCCTGAAGTCCACATGCACAAGTAAGGCCACGTACGCGGGTGGCAAGAAGCTCAAAAGGATTCATAACTGAACAAACGAGTGAGGAACATCCTTTCCTAGCTGCTCACAAACACACACACACACACACACACACATGCACACAATGATCGTGACGTCTGTGTGCGATGGGCTACCAGGAGCTGCGAGCATTGGCAGTGGTGGGTGACATGCAGGAGGACGAGGGCCGAGGACTTGAGAGACCTGAAGAACTGGGGACGCCACCGTCAGCCGGTCGGAGGAAGGAGGGTTTGGAGGGGCGTTGGGGGAGGGAGGGAGGCGATGCGACGTTCACAGAGGTGAGGAGTGGCCTGCGGACATAGTGCTTTTTGTCTTTGTGTCTTACATCTCTCTCTCTCTCTCTCTCTCTCTCTCTCTCTCTCTCTCTCTCTCTCTCTCTCTCTCTCTGAAGAAGGCTTCTGTGCAACCAAACCATTAGATGAACACAGCTCAAAAGCTCTCACTTGTATTTACTCACCATCCCAATCCACACACACGCACATACACATTATATATATATATATATATATATATATATATATATATATATATATATATATATATATATATATATATATATGTGTGTGTGTGTGTGTGTGTGTGTGTGTGCGTGCGTGTGTGTGAAAACAGATTTGCCATCTCACCACATATTTTGAGTATTTTCCACTCCGTTTTGGATCCGTTTCCAAATCGTTCTTTGTTGGTCAGTCCTTCCTATCTCGCCTCCTTCCTCCACCATCCCCCCTTACGGCAGTCCGTCTGTCTGTCGTCCCGAGGGGAAGAGCGTCCACACGCCCCACTCCCTCCGTCACTCCCTCCCTCTGTGTCTGTCCGACGCCCCAGGATGAGAATTATAACGGGGGACTTGTGGGCATGGGAAGTCCTGAGACACGTCTGAGTAATACGTCCGCCTGATGAGACACGTCTGAGATGTAAGTTTACTTGATGGCACCACTGGGAGCTACGCGGGAGGGGGCTGTTTCCCCCCGTCCAACGTGCGCTGGCAACGCTAAACCTCTTTCATCATGCTACTGGCAACGCTGATGCAACCGCAATACTATATCTTACGTGGGAAATTTTGAATGTCATGGTAACACTGCTCTTCTCACGACGTTAACATCTATCTACCTATCTATCTATCTATCTATCTATCTATCTATATCCCTGGAAGACTTGTACCAACCAAGGAAGGTTCCCTGGTAAGACTTGTACCAACCAAAACACAGCTTCTCAGACACCCACCTCAGTGTAACCTTCTCTGCCGTGCACAAAAATCGTGGCAGCGAACACCACCACATTTTCCCCAGCACCCGCCTCGTCCCGCGCCTGCTACGGTTCCCAGCTGCCCCTAAACCTTGTATGCAAATGTCATCCGTTCGTATTAATGGCTTATCAAATTTCATACAAAAATAAAACTATGGATCATATCAGCTACAACGCTTCCATGATACACGTTCTACAAACATGATATATATATATATATATATATATATATATATATATATATATATATATATATATATATATATATATCATACTTGATCGCAGCTTCCCGCGTCAGCGAGGTAGCGTCAGGTAACAGACGACGAACGGCCCATCCACTCATATACACATATATATACATAAACGCTTACACATGTACATATACATACATATCAACATATACATACACATACACAGACATACATATACATGTACATATTCATACTTGCTTGCCTTCATCCATTCCTGGCGCTACCCTGCCCCACAGTAAACAGCATCGCTATTCCCTGCTTCAGCGAGGTAGCGCCAGGGAAACACAGACAAAACATGTATACATTTATCATTCACAATGTTACCGGGCTCCACCTGCACTAGGAGACACCGTGAGTGACAGACTCATCTTTGGCGAGGCTTGAGCACCGAGAGTGCAGTCTCTTCAAGTTAAACTTCTCACTCAAGGGAGTCTACATTGCCCTGCTACTGGAAGCAGTGCAGCCTTGGGCGGAGAGGACTATTTGGAAAGGTCCTAGGGATGACATCAAGACTCATAAATATTGGTCCTGGCGCAGAAATAAATGAAAATAAAAGAATTATTTCATTAAATTAATTGACAGGGAAGGCAACATTTCTTTTATATTTAGGTATGCTGCTGTAATGGTTAGGTCAGAGGTCACGCGGCCTCACGTTCCTGTAGCTATCAAACCCAGTGTGCATCTCGCCCTCCCTCACGCTTCTGAAACAAGTGTGCATCTTGCCCTCCCTCACGCTTCTGAAACAAGTGTGCATCTCGCCCTCACGCTTCTGAAACAAGTGTGCATCTCGCCCTCCCTCACGCTTCTGAAACAAGTGTGCATCTTGCCCTCCCTCACGCTTCTGAAACAGTGTGCATCTCGCCCTCACGCTTCTGAAACAGTGTGCATCTCGCCCTCTGAAATTACCAACCAGAAAATACATCAGCTGGAACCATTGCCATAGCTGGTATCACTGTTGCTTGATACAGCTCTGTAACATCTCAGTGGAATAACTGATAACCAGGACACCTCCCTCACTCACTATCTTGGAGGATAAACATGCTTTAGAAACACGTCCCATCATACAAACATATGATGGTACTGACAGAGAGAGAGAGAGAGAGAGAGAGAGAGTCAGTCTTTACTCATCCTTCTTGGTGTTGTTTTTTTGGGTTCGCCTTTAATTTCCTGCTCCAGGAGTCAATACCCTCTGGTACTTGCAGGATATGGAGCCTGGGAGAGAGAGAGAGAGAGAGAGAGAGAGAGAGAGAGAGAGAGAGAGAGAGAGAGAGAGAGAGAGAGAGGTGACGGGAACACACCCCAGATCCCATACCGTCTCGGTACACAAATCGTACGTCTACCAGAGTCTTACGAGAGCAATATGTCCTGGTATAGACCATCCATGAAGACGTACTGCTCAGGGATCATCATAACCATGAATACTGCCTCATCATGACCACTGCAGCGTTGAAGAAGCACTGCTTCCTCGAGGATTAGTATCCCACTGAATAGAACACTGTAGTAGTCCTGCAGGGATGAAGAAGTACTACTACTCAGGGATCAGTATAGCCTTGAATAGAACTTGAGTATCATTCTTGCGTCCCTAAAACATTCGGGAGGTCTATAGGGAGTCAATCAGGTGTATCTTACAACGTCCAAGTTGTTCCACCTTCTCTTACAATGCCACATCCAGCCGGACAGAAGCTGGGGGTAACCCTTCTCACCAAAGCAGTATGTCCCTATATCACACAGATATACTTGGAGAACTCCGCAATATCTATTATATCCTCATCCATGCGGGGGGCTCTTAAGACAGCGTTCCACAGCGCACCAATATGTCGCAGTGGCGCGTGTGTCTCTCTTCGCAGATGATGATGAGGATGACTGACGTGGACCGGGGGGAAAAGAAGCGAAAAGGGAAGCGAGGAAAACTAGAGGCAAAAAAACTGAAGGAACGGGAGTTGAGGGATTCGAGTGACTTAATGAGGGATTATTCCTGGCGGAGCCGGTGACCTCCGCCTGAGCTTTAGGGAAGACTTACCTCCTTCAGAGACTTAAGTCGAGGACTCCTGAGCTAAGACAACCCCCCTCCCCATCCACTAGCAAGGATATAGAAGAACCTCAGACACTGGGATCTAAGAACACCACACAGAAAGACCACACCACCTCACCTCAAGACGCCTAAGACCACACCACCGCTGGTGTATAAAGACGTCAACCAAAGACACATGACCTAAGACCACACCAGCACTGGTAGGCAAATCACACTATTCCTCTTACCTCCCTCACCTTCACCAGACAACCCTCCCTTCAATGAATTCTGATCGGGTATTTGAATCTTGTCTTCCCTCTTCTCTTCCTCCTCCTCCTCCTCCTCCTTTGCCTCTTCTAAAACCGCCCCAATCAATTCTTTCTCATCCAGCAGGTGGTCATCACCCACACCCACTGGAAGAAAAAAGAAAAAAAAAAGGCCTATTGTATTCTCTCTTTAGCTGGGCATCTCCAATTCTCACAAGTGGAAATTAGGAGACAGTTATGATTCCATTCTTTTGGGCCATTTCTTTTTTCAGGTGAAATCATTTTTATATATCCCTTCGGTGTATATATATATATATATATATATATATATATATATATATATATATATATATATATATTCATTATCTGCCTGCTTGACGATAAGGATTATCTATGTACATCCTATTATAACCGACCCCAGCCATCTGAAATTCAAATTTTCCAATGCCGCTTTTTTTCTTGCTGTAATGCCGTGATTACGCCATGAAAACTTCGGCTATGTTTTTGAAAGCAGCGCTAACGACTACAGTGATGATCAAGTGACAGAACGTAAAACATTTATTGTAAGTGAAATGAAGAAAACAGATGCATTCGGCAACTCTGGCTCGTCACAGAAAACGGTTTCAAGCCTTTTCGAAATGGGCTTGAAATCATCTATTTCTGTCGTGTGTTCACATCGGGATGACAACGCTTTGTTGAAAGCTTAGGTGTAGGATCTACATGTGCTTATCTGTAGTTCCAGCGAGTTTGGTGAAAATTGTGCTGAAGGTTTTTGAATAATATGAAAATGAACGTGACACATTCATGAGCCGCCTGGAGTTGATGCCCCGCACCGGTTCGAGTCCTGGCCGTGGCAGTCACTCCACAGTGTACCTATCTGTCCATCCTCCCCTTGGGAGCTGGTGAATCAATTAGGCACCGGGCTTAATATATATATATATATATATATATATATATATATATATATATATATATATATATATATATATATATATATATATATATTTCTTTCTTTCATACAATTCGCCATTTCCCGCATTAGCGAGGTAGCGTTAAGAACAGGGGACTGGGCCTTTCAGGGAATATCCTCACCTGGCCCCCTTCTCTGTTCCTTCTTTTGGAAAATTAAAAAAAAAAAAAAAAGCGAGAGGGGAGGATTTCCAGCCTCCGGCTCCCTCCCCTTTTAGTTTCTACGACACGCAGGGAATACGTGGGAAGTATTCTTTCTCCCCTATCCCCAGGGATAATATATATATATATATATATATATATATATATATATATATATATATATATATATATATATATATATATATATATATATATATTACCACGCTGTCAAAATAGCTGCCTTATATTTCAAAGGATTTCATTACGATTCTCTTCAAGTCATGAGTAACGGAGGCCTGACGCTGGCACAGGAAAACCTTGCCTTAATGACGGCATTATTTTTCAATTCTATTCACATATCGGAACCAATCCTGGTCGTGGCGCAAGGTCGGGTGCACAGGTTCGAATCCTGGTCACAGCATTCAGTTCACAGTTCAGCCCAACTGTTCGTCTACCCCTAGGGGTTGGTCGATACAATGGGTACCTGGCTCAGGCTAGGATATATATATATATATATATATATATATATATATATATATATATATATATATATATATATATATATATATATATATATATCGTTAATGGGATGGCCTTGATTAGGGCCTCAGCTGTCCGTGCCGTCTCCACTAACATAAAAAGATAATCCATTATATTGTATCATCTTTTTTCATTTACAAATTTTGGCTACACGTTCGGCCTGATCTATGCCATCGCAAGAAATAGGATGCGCATGATGCTCATATCGACACCTACCAGAGTGGCAAGGGGCCGAAGGAGTGCGTAAAAGACTGAGCAAACAAGTGAAGGAAGCATTGGAAGCAGCCCACATATAACTATGAGAAGTGACCAACAAGGGGGACGGACTCGTACGCTGGTTCAGACTGGAAGAGCAAGTAGGGGGAGGATGGAGCAGGAGACTGTGTGTGAGAGAGAGAGAGAGAGAGAGAGAGAGAGAGAGAGAGAGAGAGAGAGAGAGAGAGAGAGAGAGAGAGAGAGAGATCAGACGGCCGGGGAGGAACACGATGCGGCGTCCAGCGAGATGAAGGAGTGAGCCTGCGGGGTTTAGCCTTGTGTGTTTTTAATTTCCTCATTCTCTTTGATGAAGGCTTCTGCAAAAGCCTAGAACGTTAGAAGAATAAGACTCAAAAACTCTCACACTCACTTGTGTTTCCCCTCACCATCCTCATCCAAATACTTGTCATAATGAATCATATATATATATATATATATATATATATATATATATATATATATATATATATATATATATATATATATTAGCTTAGTGACAACATGCCGCCTCCTAACACACCGATCCGATTCGCTCCGTCCAATGCACGCTACACACCCTCCTGCATGCTCAGGCCTCCCATTATAATCATCACAGCAACCTCCATCTCGTCCTCAGTCTCCCTCTCCTCCCTGCATGTAGTACTTCTCCACATACCATATACGTGTTCATCAATCTATCCACACGTCCACATCTATCTTTCCATCCATCTAAAATCTTAGAAGATAAGGACTACACACACATCCCTTCGTCCCAGATCGCCTCGCTCAGGACAAAAAAGCGAATGACCAGATAAGAGTACGAGCGAATGATTAGCGTCTCTCTGGGCGCACGGACAGGATGTTTCCGTCGAAGCCGAGCCTCCGGAGCTACGCAGCCGACGCGTCGAGCCGGTGATCGCCCAGTCGTTTACGCAGATTAGGATTCCACCGGAAAAGATCTCGCACACACACACACACACACACACACACACACACACACACACACACACACAAAAGAAAAAAAAAAGAAAAAAACGTGAAAGTAAAGTTGTCTCGTTGGTCCCCGATAATCTGAAGCACGTCAAAAGCTTATCTTCAGCTTAAAGCATCAGTTTCTAGCCAGTCCAGTCCCTCCCAGGGAAAGGTGGTGAGAGAGAGTCTCTCTCTCTCTCTCTCTCTCTCTCTCTCTCTCTCTCTCTCTCTCTCTCTCTCTCTCTCTCTCTCTCTTTCAGGGCTAGCTGCGAAAGCCTTTTCGGGATGAGCTGCGGGTCTCTCTCCCAGCTCTGGATTATCACAGCACCTCTCGTTGGTTCCTGGCCCAGGGCTACGTTGTGACGGCCTTTCCCAAGGCTGAGTTGAGAGAGAATCTCTCTCTCTCTCTCTCTCTCTCTCTCTCTCTCTCTCTCTCTCTCTCTCTCTCCAGACCAGAGTGGCACCTCGAGCGCGCCACCATGACTATGTCTGGGCTACAGGGGAATGCTAGTTCCACAATGGCACTGTCTCGTCTCCTAACACGTTCGCCATTCCCCGCGTCAGCCAGATAACGCGAGGAACAGACGAAAGAAATGGCCTCATTTCGCTCACACATCAGGTATCAGTTCATCGACCATCCCCAGAGGGGAGTATAAAACAGCTGGGTTGGATGCGGGCTCGCTGCCCTTTGCCCGGACTCGAACCCATATCCGATTACAATGCTACTCACAGCACCAGGGAGGCATCGAAGGGTATTGACCCCCTTGTACAGTAAGGGGGATCGAGTTCTACATCTGGTGTGGCCTCATCTCTTCGAAGTGTGTTTACCATGATACATTTTCATTTATTGTACACTGTCCACACGCACAATATCTTCACTTACTTTGCTTCATTCGTATACTTCGGTTACACTATGAAAAAAGTTCCCTACATTTTTTTTTTTTTAAGAAGTTTCTGGCTCAGTTATAAGTAATGGTTTCTGATTGTTTTATCTGTTCGAACAAATGCTAGTTGTTGACGCCATAAAGATGGTTGAGAAACTTAAAATGTTGTGATCAAGTCACCCCCTCATCATTTCTCACCTCTTCATCATTTCTACGATTTGTAATCCCTTATTGTAACACGGCTTTCTTCATTCTGGTACCATCTTTGTGGCTCACCCTCAATATTTTACATTTACCCGGGTAGAGCTTTATTATCCATACATCACAGAAACTTTGGAGTTTGTCTTGGTCCCATTGTAAAGAGATGCAGTCTCCATCATTCCTTCCCTCATGATCTTGGCATCATCCGTGTGTGTGTGTGTGTGTGTGTGTGTGTGTGTGTGAAAAAGGACAAAAAAAAAAAACTCAATGACTAGGAATGTTGCATCCAACACTGGCTAACATTTCTCGTTAACTAAAGCCCGGCGTTAACATGCAGAAATACATGTGTGTGTGTGTGTGTGTGTGTGTGTGTGTGTGTAAAAGTTCTGAATATTCTAAAACAAACGGATTAGGACACAGTTTCCATAGTGGAGGGGCTCACGTTCTTTTATATCTTAACCTCGGGGGAAAATAAATAAATAAACAAAAAATATATACATTATATATATATATATATATATATATATATATATATATATATATATATATATATATATATATATATATACATATATAATCGTGACTTTGCTTGCCATGGGTGTGGGATGTACTGCAACATGGCTTCATGGGAAAGTTATCATCATTACTACAGTCTTCGGTCGGCCATCGATAACCAAGAGTGACTGACCGGTTCTATAATCCCAGGAACCGGTTCCGTAACCATGGGTGACCGGCTATGAACCGGTTCCATACACCCTAGTCAATAAGCTGGGACCAGATCCTCCACAACCCTGTTAAGTCAACCGAGCCAAAGTAATCGGTTCCTTAATGCGATCAACCGAAATATAAAAGCTCCAAAGCCCCGGTTAACCGGGACTGACCGGCGCCATAACTTTCCCGCAGCGAACAACGGCCGGTTACGGCTCTATCCCCGGTAACCGGCCAATGACCGCGGGGGTTTCCGCTCTCCTCTCCTCCCGTGACTGATGCAGTACGCAATATATTAGCTCCTGGAGCGTCTGGGAAGTCTTATTTCCAGTCTGGAAGCACAAGTGGCAGGCCGGGGTCGTAAAACCAACGCCAAGGCTCCATCCCCAGACTGGCAATGCCTTTGGGGAAATTCGACTGTTGGAAATATATATATATCGAGTTTTGGTTATTGCAAGATGAGGGAAGCCATGAGCTGGCGAAAGTGGTGGTCATGGGGTAAGGGAGTGGGGACTGGGGGTTTGGGTTTGCTGGTAAGAGAACCTGGCAAGTTGGTTTGTGACTAACCATATGATTAGACGAATATGGAAAAAAAAAAGAGGTGTGAAATTACCACTTGAAGTGAGAGGTAGTTAAGGGAGATGGATAAGTTGGTTTGGGATAATGGGACCAGTAGTTAGAGCTGGTTTGGGATAATGCGACCGGTAGTTAAAGCTGGTCTGGAATGATGGGGTCGGTAGTTAAGTTTTCAGAGGATCAGTACGTTTAATTAGGACGTGGTGGTTTGACTGGTTACTGGAGAGTTGTCGTTACCGAACCAGATACGTTGTTCTCGCTATTGTTAGCGTGTGTGTGTGTGTGTGTGTGTGTGTGTGTGTGTGTGTGTGTGTGTTCAATGTGATTGGATATTTCAATATCATTTTCGAGATGGCTCCAACACGTGCTGATTACTTGCACCTTCGTTACTGAGTTACTGAAATTAATTTCTCGTTAATGAGATAAATCAGGGGAAAAATCCTAACTTCCGACTTGGGCGTTCGAGTAAAGTTTGCGAAGCACCTGCCCGACAACATACGTGGAACACCGCCTCACAAGAACGCTCAAAAGGATATGTTTACATGAGCGAGACGAACGACAGGAAGGCCTTGATTGGCCCACGACACTGGGGTGTCTAGTGAAAAAAAAAAGAGAGTTTGACTTGACGAGAAAATGTCATCCCACTTAGTAGTCTTTGAAGGAATCACAGACATCCCAACTGCAGCACATTAGCCTTCTAACGTCCCCGTTACCGCCGTCGTTTATACACTGTCTATTTCTGACGTTTTTCTCAAGAGTATATAAGTGAAGACGATACAAATACACAAAATTAAAGAGACGGGGCAACACGAGGGTAAAACTCTCCTCTCACACGCACTTCCACACACACAACACACACACCACACCCTCACACACTCTCACTCACACACACACAACACACACACACCCTCACACACACACAACACACACACACCCTCACACACACACCCTCACACACACACACACACACACCCTCACACACACACAACACACACACACCCTCACACACACACACACACACCCTCACACACACACAACACACACACACCCTCACACACACACACACCCTCACACACACACACACCCTCACACACACACAACACACACACACTCACACACACACACACACACACTCACTAAGAACTCTACTTGGCAGGTGAGAACTATGGACCGGAGCAGCTCGAGATGAATCGGCTCAGCGGGAGAGTCGATATGACCCGTGCCTGCCTGCCTGCTGGGACACGGCCCCTCTCTCTCTCTCTCTCTCTCTCTCTCTCTCTCTCTCTCTCTCTCTCTCTCTCTCTCTCTCCACTACAGTGAAGGTAAACACAGCCATCACAACCCCCTGGAAGGGGGAGAGGACTAACCCCGTATCAACCAGATAATTAAATCGGCCTGCATAAATTTTCCGTCTTGGGATTGAATTAATTCAGATTAAAAAAAAAAAAAGAGAAAAAAAATGTGGAGTACGAAAATCGTTTTTACGGTGGAACTTTATCAATTAGATCTTTATAATCCGTACGAATCATTCCTCGAAATTTCTCTTTTTTGACGGTCGAAGCATTTCAGACTTTCCCCGTGATATTATCATTATTCGTCCGTTGATATTATCATTATTCGTCCGTTGATATCATTATCATTATTCGTCCGTGATATCATTATTAGTCGTCCGTAATATCATCATTATTTGTCCGTCACTTGGCCCCCTTCTCTGTTCCTTTGGAAAATTAAAAACGAGAGGGGAGGATTTCCAGTCCCCCCGCTCCCTCCCCTTTTAGTCGCCTTCTACGACACGCAGGGAATACGTGGGAAGTATTCTTTCTCCCCTATCCCCAGGCATATATATATATATATATATATATATATATATATATATATATATATATATATATATATATATATATATATATTCAAAAATGTCCCATCTAACATGGAAACCATAAGTCAAGTGGTCAAAAATAATCCAATTTTCCTTACGTAAATGACTCATTCCCATGACGCATTACCAGCGGTCATCAAGAAAACAAAAGAGGATCACACCCCAAAGCTCGTCTTACATACACCCCGCTTCCTCCCTCACTCAAAGGTCTCATACGGGACGCATCATTTCCCTCTCGGCCACCAGAACATATGTAGCAATATAAGGTAAGAATGGCCAGGTAATTACCTACACATTCCTCACCGCCCTTCCCCCCCCTCACTTGGGAAATACACCAATTAGCTGCCCCACTTGGGAAATACACTTGGTGCTGATTAACCCCCCATTACAACCCCAGGCTTGCCATTATCACGGTGCGGGGGAGAGCGGGGGAAGATGGAGGGAGGCCTAAATCTGTGTGTGTGTGTGTGTGTATATATATATATATATATATATATATATATATATATATATATATATATATATATATATATATATATCAGGGGGTTAATTGGCACCTTGTGTGTGTAGGGGAGAGGGTGGGTGTTAACTTATGAACTTCTCTGTGCTTCTCCTGTAATGCTGTAAGCACAAAGTTATTATTCTTTTCATCATGTTGGTGAAGGAGAACGTTCATACGTAAAAAAAAAAGCGACTTCTAATACCCTACATATGTACAACATCAACGAAAACGAGGTGTACATTGCTTAGGGAAAGAATCACACACACACACACACACACACACACGGTGAAGTGGTGGGCGTCACTGACCCAATCAGCAAGGCCCCCGCCAGGGTCCGTGTCCCCCATAGGTTTATGGACACGGCCCCCGACCCACAGCTGCCCCATACATTCCTACCTGGCTAGGGTGTGTGTGTGTGTGTACACACACCATACAGGAGGAGACGAGACATTACGGGGCAACACCGGTGTACAACTCTCTCCCAGTCACACACAATGACCATGCGTTGTCATCATGCAACTCGTCCACACACTCGTGCATGAACGAAGATATTATAGAATCTAATGATTCAATATTATCAACTGTAGTTTCGGGAATGTTGAATTCCTTAGCGGAAATTTACTCGCTTTCTAACGACCAAAATGCTATACGCACACCGTCCAGTTAGCCAATTAGTAGTGCCATTACCGTCCAATTAGCCAATTAGTAGTGCCATTACTATTCACAGTAGACGATAACTAATGCGCGAGAATCGCTATTACAAAATATGAATCGTATCTCATAATGCGATCGCTCAGGTCAGTGGCAACACTGCGTGGAGGTGTGTGTTGGTAATTATCGTACCCAGCACGTGGCAACATCGTGCAACCGTATACGTGTGGCGTTAATCGTAATAAGCTTGAGGACAACACATACATACGTCTTTGGCAATGAAGCGACACACACAGCCACATTGTTCATACTAACAGGATAAGGTACAGACGCTTATGTTCGCCAATTATCGTGCCCGAGTAGATGGCAACACTATGCATGGTTCCAATTGCCGCTATGTCTACTACCATATATCTAAACACACTTCACTCCCTTCAATCTATCTCCAATCGAACTCATACCCCATCTAACCTGTCCCTCTCTCTTGCTAAGCCTAATAAAGTTGCTTTCAATCACATTTACTCTCAACTTCCTCTTTTCACACACACACTTCCAAACTCAGTCACCAACTTCTGCAGTTTCTCACTCGAATTTGCCACCAGCGCTGTCATCAGCAAACAACAGACTCGCTTCCCAGGAACATACGTATATAATACATACATACGTATGTGTTGTATAATTATCGAACACTGGTTGATGGCAGTGCTCTCCATACATTAGATAATTATCGTACACAGGTTATACTACCTACACGTGTTAGGCAACTATCGCACCTTTGTATATGGCAACACACACACACACACACACACACACACACACACACACACACGTATGCGTTATACAATCATCGTATCATGTAGATGGCAGTACTGTTCATACATTATCGTACACAAGCAGATGGCAGTCCTATCCACAAGTGTTCATTATCGTACCACGGTAGATGGCAATACCATACACACGTACGAGTCTGATAATCATTGTAACCCTGGCAGCCATCAGTAATAACTATTTCAATAATTGCCCAATGGTCGAGGCCCGGTGTCCGGGCCCCCTGGTGATGGCTGCGGTACTAAATCTTCACCGATATTCCATAAGCGAGGATTTAGGCGGGAGATTTATGAATATTTCTTTCTTTAATGGTCCCCTTATGGGAGATATTGGGGGAGGGAGGGCTATCTCCCCATTAGCCCGCTTCACAAGAGGACAAACTAACGGAGCGGTGGAGGAGGAGTCAACGGAGGGAAGTGGACGGTGAATCTTCCACGGTCTATAGCAGTCAGGTGGCCCTGACGGTGGGAGGAAGAGGGACTCACACGGGAGGAATGATGATGATGATGAGAGGTGAAAAAAGAAAAGGGAAAAAAAAACAAAAAAAAAACATATGATTGAGATTGGTGGAAAATAAGATGTAAATAAAGACAGTTCTGAGGATGGGCATAACAATGCTATAGATTATGAACCTGTCGTGGATGATAATGGTGAGGTTTGATATGTGATTTACGATCCTATGTTGCTTTTCTTTTAACACACACACACACACACACACACACGTATATACATTTATGTCATTTTTATATTTCTTATCTACAAATCATATATATATATATATATATATATATATATATATATATATATATATATATATATATATATATATATATATATATATATTATTTGCATAGTTATTACATATACTATCAACTCTTTCAACTATTTTCTAATACAAATATATATTTTTTCTACTCCATCTTCGGTAATCTATTCTATCTTTACGAATTTCTTAACTACATCAGCAGCCTGGATCAGGGTCAGGCCCGCTATGAAAAAAAGACCACGACCACTTCTCGAATAACTTAATTACCAGGTATTACCAAGAGCTGCTAACATTACCAGCGGCTGCTAATATGCTAATATTACCAAGAGCTGCTAACATTACCAGAAGCAGCTAACATGCTAATAATACCAAGAGCTGCTAACATTACCAGCAGTAGCTAACTCGCTAATATTACCAAGAGCTGCTAACATTACCATCAGCAGCTAACATGTTAATATTACCAAGAGCTGCTAACATTACCAGCAGCAGCTAACATTACCAAGAGCTGCTAACATTACCAGCGGCCGCTAACATTACCAAGAGCTGCTAACATTACCAGCGGCCGCTAACATGCTAACATTACCAAGAGCTGCTAACACTACCAAAGAGCTGCTCCGCTAACATTACCATGACCATGTAAACAATCCCGGGAGCTGCTAACAATGAACCAGGAGGAAAATGACTGTAGCAGAGCTGCCAACCATCCCAAACAAAAAACAAAAAACAAAACAAAAAGAAACAGATGGCAAAAATAAGGAATTTCTAGTAAAAAGAAAAAAAAGATATTTTTTACAGAACGGAACCTAGAGCCACGCGCGCAATGCAGGGCAGCACTTCCAATACAGGAAATTGTGGCGTCCAGTGCTCAAGCTGTTATCCCCATTCGTTTTTCTACGTACAGGTCGTCCACAACGGCTCACTTTCACGACCCACAAAATACCTAGCCAGTTCTGTTTCATCATCGGTCCTTGAACTATGTCAACGGAGGTTGTCATGGGATTGTGTGTTCGTCCACACACACATCCAGTCGTGATTAGAGAGGTCATATCTTATCCACCACTTCTGTACATGATGATTTTGCACGACCCCCTCCTCCTCCGAGGTCTCAAAAGGGCCTAGCCTCAGAGCAGGACCAGCCTGTGGTGACACAAGGTAAAAACCTACGATGACCTATGAGGGGTTGAAGAACGCGACCCGGTGCAATGCAGTCGTCCCCACGTAATGGTCGGAAATGCACCGATGACTTTTATTTTGTACCCTGCGTTAAGTCCTGGTGTGCGCGATGATGGGAACGTACACTATCTACAGACCAGGACACCCCTGGTGTGAACTTCCCATACACTACATACATATGTGTACAGTACATAAACATACGACCAGAATTCTAGAAAAAAAAAAAGTATTTGAATGTGAAAAATCGTATTGTCGTCTACATCTCGAAATTAACGTAATAAATACGACCAGAATTCTAGAAAAAAAATAAACGTATCTAAGAAAAATCGTATTGTCGTCTACATCTCGAAATTAACGTAATAAATACGACCAGAATTCTAGAAAAAAAATAAACGTATCTAAGAAAAATCGTATTGTCGTCTATATCTCGAAATTAACGTAATTAAATACGGCAAAAACGGCGATTATGATGACGCATATCATGAGAACACGGCTCAAGAGCAAGATGACACACACACACACACACACACACTACACGAGAGGCAGGGAGAGGGATCAGCGGGGGCCAAACATGGGACACCACAGTCCATTAGCCAAATGAACTTTGTTAACATAGTTCAGGAAATTAGCATAGTCGAGTGTATGGGCAACAACGACTTGCTGTTCAGGTTACGAGTTGTGGAAAGAGAAAAAAACTAAGTGAAAAAAAAAGGGTTAGTTCAGATTTGAAGAGACTAAATGTTATACGTTGAAGTATGACTGGAAACAGTTGGTCTTGTGGAGAGAGTAATGCTGGGCGAATCATCAGATGGATTGGGTCGCTCGCTGGGTTTGTTGGAAGCACCACAAGCACTCCCACACCTGGGGAGATTAATGAAGGCCTCCCCACACCAGGGGTGAGCACGTCTGAAGCTAGGCAGAAGACTGAGGGGAAGGGGAGATAACGTGGGAGTAAAACCAACAGGTAAATGAGAGGAAGAAAGTGCCATGGTAGCACCACAAGCACTCCCACACCTGGGGAGATTAATGAAGGCCTCCCCACACTGGGGTGAGCACGTCTGAAGCTAGGCAGAAGACTGAGGGGAGGGGGAGATAACGTGGGAGTAAAACCAACAGGTAAATGAGAGGAAGAAAGTGCCATTCTGAATACGCTAACCTAACCACCTGCGTCAGATCACACGAGGGTAAAGTTCCCATGGAAGGAGAAATGCCATTCTTTATTGAAGTACACATTCATCATACGAGAATAAGTTAAGTTCATTGGCATTCATGCATCCCGGCTAAACCCAGAACCTCCCTGCTGCTTATTTCCTCAACCCAACCTCAGGATAGGGTATATTTCCTCAACCCAACCTCGAGAGGTTGCCAGTAACCTCAAGAGGTTGCCAGTAACCTCGAGAGGTTGCCAGTAACCTCAAGAGGTTGCCAGTAACCTCAAGAGGTTGCCAGTAACCTCAAGAGGTTGCCAGTAACCTCAAGAGGTTGCCAGTAACCTCAAGAGGTTGCCAGTAACCTCGAGAGGTTGCCAATAACCT
>NC_092288.1:10220000-10232628 GCF_036320965.1 Panulirus ornatus | reverse complement strand
TTACCGAAATGACGTACGACCGAGTACAACACAGTCCTACAAGGACAAGAGCATCAAGGTCATACTTTACCTCGCTGAATTATTTTACAACACATATATACAACTGTGTCTAATTAGCATACCTCACCTACAACACTGAGAAGAATATGACGAGTTCAGGTCTATCGTGCCAGTATAACCAAAACACCAACATTGTATCTAACGCTGACCGTTCAAACCAACGAAATCTTACAAGACCAAAGAGGCGAACTGGCAAAATCCACACCATGAAAATGAGAAAACCACACTGGATCAAACCCCACGTGAACAAAACCACACTGGATCAAACCCCACGTGAACAAAACTACACTGGATCAAACCCCACGTGAACAAAACCACACTGGATCAAACCCCACGTTAACAAAACCACACTGGATCAAACCCCACGTGAACAAAACCACACTGGATCAAACCCCACGTGAACAAAACCACACTGGATCAAACCCCACGTGAACAAAACCACACTGGATCAAACCCCACGTGAACAAAACCACACTGGATCAAACTCCACGTGAAGAAAACCAAAAAATCCAACCCCACACCGATAGGAAAACACAATCGAAACCCACCCAAAAGCAAACCGCCTCGACCACGATAAATGAAATCCATAAAACGCAGACCCTCCAAAATCAACCAATTATGAAGCCGCGAGAAGTAGAGCAATACAAAATAATTCCGAGCACAAACTCTTCAACAAAAGCTGGTCATGCATCAAGACAAAAAGGGAGAGAGAGAGAGAGAGAGAGAGAGAGAGAGAGAGAGAGAGAGAGAGAGAGAGAGAGAGAGAGAGAGAAAGCGCTTTCAAAACGGCGGGAGGCGACTCGTGATACCGTTTTAGCAGGAATGGGCGGCCAGAGCGGTGAAATTCGGGTCGGATTCCGCTGGGCAGTTTGGTTTAAACTTGGTCGCGTTAAGTTTGGTTATGTAATTCTGCGCCGCCAGCTCAAGGCACTTTAGGTTACGTTCCATTGGCTAAGGTAGGGAGATAGCCTAGGTGCGTTATCTCCCAGCTACATTTAACATGTGGAGATAGCCCAGGAATTATCTCTACGTTACATTGAAGATAAGGAGATAGCCCAGGTGTTATCTGCACGCTACACTTAAGAAATGGAGACAGCTAGGAATTATCTCTACGCTATATTAATGTCTTATTAGAGGTTTTGGAGATATTTTAGGCGTTGTCTCTACGATACATCAAGGTCTTGTTAGGTTAGACGGCTAATGTCTGGTTAGGTTAGGATGCTATGTTAGGGAGATACTACAGGGTCACATAGCAAATTAGTTCTGGTTAGGTTAGGTTAGGCTGCTAGGTTTAGGGAGGTAAGCTTCTTGGTTTACAAAAGCTATCATCCTACACCAGTGTCTGGCTTAGCTTTAAAAGATGTAAAAATTGATGAGAGGAAATTTATGTAAAACAGGCGACCAACTTTTTCTATTCAGGATATTGCAAGAACGCGTGGGGCCGTGACGACTAGGCTGCCCCGCCGCCGCCACCACCCGCTGCTCACCCTACCGACCGACCACTCCCAGACCTTGACGTCGACTGGCGGCGGCCTGTACGTGAACTGTTTATTTCTATAATTCACGTATTCCGAGTATGGCCGGAGCCGAGGCTATTAATATGCAGGATGCGGCGAAGTAGGCGGCAGTATTGCCGGCAGAGGGAGAGAGATAAAGTACCGAGGTCTAGAGATACAGTACCGAGGGAGAGGGAGATGTTGTACCGGAGGGAGAGATCCTGCAGCGAGAGTGCCGCCCTCTTACTTGTGAGATTCAAAACTTCGTTCCCATCCACTCCAGCCACTTTGCCACACTTCATCACACGGAAGGTATTCACCATCTCTCCTCTTTTCACCAAACCTCTCTTATCAGGACCGTCTCGCATCGCATACCGCCACTTTCCAAACACCCGACATCTGCTGCTCTGCCATCAACCACATTCAACAATCCTTCAAAAAAAATCCATTCCGTCTCTTCTTCACATCCATCTTCTCCCTCTATTATCGCTCCCCCATTCACTTCCTTGGCTGACGCTCCCTTTTACTCCTTTGTCCTCCTCACACTATTCGCCTCCTTCCAAAACAATTTCTTACCCTGTCTGAAGTTTGCTGATGATCTTTCACTCCAACTCTCCTGCCTTTTTTTTTTTCTAGCCCCTGTAAGTTCCTTAACTCCAGCCGCTTCCTCTTAAACACTTCCCAATCACTCGCACTACTCCTGTATAGGCAACGCTCATAAAGCTCTCTCTCTCTCTCTCTCTCTCTCTCTCTCTCTCTCTCTCTCTCTCTCTCTCTCTCTCTCTCCTTTATCACCGACAACTCAACTTCCTCATCCCAACACACATTACCCATTCTCGCAAGCTTACATTGCACTTTGAAGCACGTCACACACACCTCTCTAGCACATGCATGCACTCTTACCACTACTTCCCCAGATACTTCCCAATCCTCAACTCACTCTCCCCTACTCTCACCTATACTCACCCCTCTCACCCGTTGTTTAACCAACGCATCATGGAATTCTTTACACAACTTTCTTTTCCAAGCTCACTCACTATCACCATCCTCTTCTTACCCTACCATCCATTTCCTCTCCTGTCCAAAGCCTCACAACAAACTTTTAAACCCTCGCCACTGCCAGTAAGTGATCAGAACGTCACCACCAGCTGGCCGTAGCTCTCAACATATATACATCCAAAAGTCTCTCGTTACCTCGCTCATCAATTAGTATATAAACGAGTAATACACGCCATCAACCCCATCCACCCACGTATAAGAATTCAAGTCTTTTAAAACTAAGTATTCCCAAATATTTAATATATATATATATATATATATATATATATATATATATATATATATATATATATATTTTCTTTCAAACTATTCGCCATTTCCCGCATTAGCGAGGTAGCGTTAAGAACAGAGGACTGGGCCTTTGAGGGAATACCCTCACCTGGCCCAATTCTCTGTTCCTTCTTTTGGAAAATTAAAAAAAAAAACGAGAGGGGAGGATTTCCCGCCCCCCGCTCCCTCCCCTTTTAGTCGCCCTCTACGACACGCAGGGAATACGTGGGAAGTATTCTTTCTCCCCTATCCCCAGGGAATATATATAAATATATATATATATATATATATATATATATATATATATATATATATATATATATATATATATATATCATGACAAATAACAGAAAACGCGAGTCTCCAAAAAAAAAATACGAATTAGTATTTTTTCCCTCCAAATACCCGTGCAGGAGGCCGCCAGATAACGGTCGCTCCTGTTTTATGTCCGGCAAACTCTACAAACGGTTGCCGTTGCCGGTGCCATTACCAGATCAACATTCTATTACACCGAACCAACATCGAACCCGCGTACTGTAGTTCTATCAGCTTTTTATGTCGCCCATTATAGCCGCTCTGTTACCTTAACACTCCATTACCTGGTGTCATTTACCCTGGCCGAGTATTGCGCTGGATCGTCACCAGGTACCACTGTCTCAACCATTATATGTAATGGTTCGTCAACCAGGTACCTCTATGTCATCCCCCTTCACTACTATTACCGGTCATCTGATGGTATTTTCCCCCCTTACGCCAGACATTAACTACAATGGATCAGGTAGCCCACCCATAACACTGTACCGTGCAATCAAAATTCGTCAAGCATATATATATATATATATATATATATATATATATATATATTGGAAAGGATCACAATTTTGCGCGTGATCAAGATATTCCTATGAGTCCACGGGGAAAATGAAACACGAAAAGTTCCCAAGTGCACTTTCGTGTAATAATCACATCGTCAGGGGAGACACAAGAGAGAAATATGGCAGTCTCTACGATGTATATCAACTGACTGTCATATTTCTCTCTTGTGTCTCCCTTGATGATGTGATTATCAAACGAAAGTGCACTTGGGAACTTTTCGTGTTTCATTTTCCCCGTGGACTCATAGGTATATATATATATATATATATATATATATATATATATATATATATATATATATATATATATAGCTAAAAATGTCCGCATAATCCGCCAACGCGAATATCGTTAGTTTGAACGAGGTTTGAGTAGAAATACGAGAGAACGTTAAGTCCTGGTTAAAGCCCTAATAATATTCGCTTATCAAAGGAAAAAAAATTATCATATATATGTTAAAGACTTTACGACAAATTAACAATTCATAGTAATATATTTTTTTCACAGACAATACGATAAACCACCGAATAAAATTACCTCAAAACTGGTCCCATTACGACGTATGAATTTCTCATCTGTCTTGAAATATTCTATATGTAAATAAGTAAATAAAAATGTAAATAAATTGATCTATTTTCAACAGCTTCCCGGGAAAAAGAAAAAGGGATGGGAGAGACAAAAAGAAAATGGAGAAAAAATTTGGCTGAATTTGATTTTTTTTTTTTTATAGTCCCTGTAAGGCTACATCAAAACACCGAGGTCACGTCTGAGAATGAGGTTACAGCCGAGGATGAGTTCACCATCAAGGACGAGGTCATATTAGAGGACGAGGTCACATCGAGGACCAGGTCGTTGTCTTGGACGAAGTCTCAACCGAGTCATGGTTGAGGTCACACCAAGAGCAAAAGGTCAAACTTGGAAAAAAAATTTTACATCAAAGTCGAGGTCGAGGTCGAGGACGAGAGGGGACCGTCGAGTACAAGGCCACAGTCGAGGACGAATCCACGTCACAGTCGAGACCGGTCATTCAAGGAAATGTTAATAATGTTTTGTTTGACCAATTTTTCTTTTTTTCTCTCTCGACTGAAAGTTCAAAACACAGAGCGACCGGAATCTATAAACTGACCACTTGGACTGGCTCCATCGTGCACATCATTGTGATACTCAATTTTTACCATCTAAATATCAACGATATCATAGACTTTTAAATATGATTTTTAATTGACACAGTGTATTGCAAAACCGAACCAGCCAATCACGTGAAAGGGGGAGAGGAAGAGGGAGGGGTGGGGGCGGAGCTTAATCAGAGCTGAGTATAATTCAATTTTTTTTCTTTTCCACAAAGTCCCACTGTTTCTGACGAAGCGCAGGAGCTTTCTCGAACCAAGATGGATCTTTACATTCTCTCTCTTTACTCCAGAAAGAAGAATAAAGCAAAATTCCTACGTGCCATAATGACGTGGCAGTGCTACAGACGTGCGATGGAACGCATATGGACGGTATATACATACATATATATTTATTTTCTGGGCGTCCAACACCAGAATAATATAGCTTGAATATAACCCCATTTCTATGGTAATATCTACTGAATTTATGGGAGGGAGATTTAGACCACAATATAACACTTTCCTCGTTAAACACACGGCGTGGTGGTGGCATCTGGCAAGATGTCGCTTTCGGAAATTCTACCTGAA
Source organism: Panulirus ornatus (assembly GCF_036320965.1). Taxonomy (NCBI): domain Eukaryota; kingdom Metazoa; phylum Arthropoda; class Malacostraca; order Decapoda; family Palinuridae; genus Panulirus; species Panulirus ornatus. The sequence goes on along the minus strand of NC_092288.1, from coordinate 10,227,173 downwards.
AAATCTATAAAATTACTGAAAAATACTAAGAACAGTATATGCAAATTTCTTATATATATATATATATATATATATATATATATATATATATATATATATATATATATATATATATATATATATTCCAATGAGTCCACGGGGAAAATGAAACACGAAAAGTTCCCAAGTGCACTTTCGTGTAATAATCACATCATCAGGGGAGACACAAGAGAGTCCACGTGGACTCAGGAATATCTTGATCACGCGCAAAATTGTGATCCTTTCCAATATATATATATATATAGGCTATTCAGACAGGTTCTGGAGGCAACACTGGGGTCACTTTCCCAGACCAGCTGATGATAAGGAAGTCTTCTGTCGTCTTCACGCCACGCAACTCAATACACCTTTTAAAAGCACTGTCCTTAAGGCACATAAACCTCCTAGACCATCGGGTTTTCCCGTTATATCTCCTACCCACGCACTAACCCTTATCAACCAGCACCGCTACCCATCCATACATCTTGATACCATCACAAAACACACGTAGGTGTGTACACAAAGAGACGCGAACTGAAGCGGGAGACAGACGAGGAGCAAATATATCCATCCATACCGTTGGGTAAAGTCCATTAAGGCGGTTAGCGATGTCGCTCGGGGTTTAAAGGACTTATCTATCACCATCCACCACCCCTCGCTGCTGCCACCGGGGCTGGTGACTCACTCGCGCCCGAAGTTGGGGCAGATGATCCAAAGTCAACTGTCCCCTACCCTCCACTTGGGTCGGGGTTCACTCTCACTAGACACAAGACGGGACACCCACCCATCCACCCACTAGCATGACGTCGGCCAACGCTCGAGACTGACGGAGGCTGGGTTAGCTATGACTTAGCCCACTGGAGAACGACCGCACGACCTGTGTGAGCAGGACGACATGACGATCCTTGAACACGACAATGGCGACCCGTGGGTATGATGGTTTGGCCTAGCTTTTAATGATTTGATCCTACGGGATGAAGTCAATGGCCGGGCCATTATTTCCCAGGGTTATGCAGTCGTGTTCAAGGGTCGTTATCGTCGTGCTCAAGAGTCGTATACCGTCGTGTTCAAGGGTCGTATACCGTCTTGTTCAAGGGTCGTACCGTCGTGCTCAGGGGTCGTATACCGTCGTGCTCGAGGGTCTCATACCGTCGTGCTCAAGGGTGGTACACTGTCGTGTTCAAGGGTCGTACCGTCGTGCTCAAGGGGTCAAGGAAAGATTAATGCACCGTGTGATTTATTCCAGTCGGTAAAGTTTGCTTATCATGAGGCCAATTTCATAACTGGCATATCTGTAACTTCCACTAAATCTTTGTGGGATTATTTCTATGTTTAATCTGCGTCCTGAAGTTATTTAGAATATCGCCACCTGACATATAAATCAAATTTGTTCGTTATCATTCTTCTGCTGTTTGTAAACATATTCAGCTTCCTCGTAAAGCCAAAGCATCATTCCTAAAAAGAACACAATCAAGTATATAGTTATCCCTGTTGAAACGAAAACAATGAAAAACAAAAAAACGAAATGAAACGACTAATAATATCTGTCCACCGCGCGCCGTCCGGTGTTGCCGACATCAGTTTGCAATTACCTCGCATAACATAATTCATAGTTAAAAGTTGGTTAACGAGTTCAGATTGTATTTCCTATGAATTAGTTTTTCATATTTTTTTTTTTTCCAGATTCCGCAACCGCAGGTATGTGGTGACGTATGACCTAATTCGTATGCATTTGTAAAAATATTCGGAAAAAAAAAATATTGTAAACATAGCGATGATTGAATGCGGAAAGGCATCATCAATTGGCAATGAGACATTTTGGCGTTACCGGACTCCCATGTGAAGGGTTAAAAAAAAACAAACCATGAGCCAGAAGTCGTATCATGCTCGGGGACTTCCTAACCCACCCTAAGGAGCCTAACTTAACCTGCTCAGTCGCAGAGCGCTGCTTTAGAGGTTTACGTAAAAGTGCTCTATAAAACACGGGTTCTGAGTGTGTATAGTAAAATATTCTGCATGAAAAGCCCACCATACACTGTGAATAATAATACAAGGTGTGTGGGAAGCCCCGTATATTGTCACAAAACAAAGCAGTGTACTTTACAATCGTCCTTTCACAGAATCGAATTTAAGCCTAGCTTAAATTCTAGGCGCTCATGCGTCATGTTCAAAATTTGCCTACACGCATTGTGCAGGCAAATAGCGCACCGCGTCGCATGCATATATACAAATCCATACAATGGCGGAGGGATTTCAGTGGGGGATTACCGAAAAGAGATTAATAATGCTATGACTGTTTATTTTGATGGTTATATTCCACAACAGAGAGACGCACACACACACACAAAGATACACACACACACACACACACACACACACACACACACACACACACGTGTGTGTGTGTGTGTGTGTGTGTGTGTGTGTGTGTGTGTGTGTGTGTATATATATATATATATATATATATATATATATATATATATATAAGACAGTCATGAGAAACAGCACACAGCGTTCTCCGTCATCCTAGCCCCACTCTGCCCCACACATCTACGGCCAGGACTCGTTTCCCGCGTTAGCGAGGCAGCGCTAGGATCACAGGAATAACGGCCTCATTTACTTAAATACATCCTCTTAGTTGCCATGTGATATGCACCGTACCTGAGCCCCCATATCAAGAGAAGCTTCACAGATATTTCCGTGGTTTCCTGAGTCTGCTTCACATGTCCTAGTTTGGCCCACTGACAGCACGTCATCCCCTGTATACCACAACGCTCTAATACACTTGATCCTATACACACACCTCTCACACCCTCCAGCATGTTCAGCCCCGATTCAAACCCTCCTTCACTCCACCCATACATTTCCTTTTCGGCCTCCTAAGAGGGTTAAGATAAGAAAAAAAAAAATAGATTACATTTTGTGACATCTGTATAGTTAATTGGCTGGATACTCCCCTGTCCCAAACCATTATCACATCTTGGACAAACGTTTTATAACTATACACAAATTATATACTTCTAAATAAAATCATAAACGCTACACACATTTCCAAAATTTTGGGATATGTCAACTATCATAATATACAAAATGATAATATAAGGAAAGTCAGATCTCCTTATTCACATCCCTCCCTAAAAAAAAAAAAAAAAAAAAAAACCTATCGCGCCCTTGGGTAATTAAAGGATAATAGGATTCTCTCCTTTTCAGGTCCTTCCCAAACTAGTGGGCCCAAGGGGAACTCCCCCTGTGACACGCCACCGCTGCTCAGCCTGACAACCTTATCTATAAGATCTACGGGATCGACCATGCAAATGGAGTGGTGATGTAAAAACGAAAAGGAAGACGGTCGTCACCTTACCATTCTGAGCATATAAGAGCACTCTTTAAGTGTGAGGAAGGGATAGCATATTCCCCATCCCTTTTTGAGATGAAACAGACGTGACCCATTATTCAAATACATTCCACAATACGTAGACACCGAACATTATCTAGATCAAGGACTTGCCTTTGGTTTCGACGTATGTCAGTGTTTCCATCTTCCTAATTCCCTCCGTCGGCGTATCTCTTGGTAACTACACCGATCACTGTAGAACGGAAACACACACACACACTCACCTGTGATGAAGGAAGGCTCTTGTGACACGAGACATTTCCCGATGCCACCGCAACACCCACCGCTCGCTTACCCACAACAACAATGGCCTCCTCCCTCCCTCTCTCTCTCTCTCTCTCTCTCTCTCTCTCTCCCAGCCCAGAAATGTTACCAAGACGGGAAACTTTACCGTATGTGCGCCAATTTCTACTATTTTGCGTATCATGCCACCGCAAACATCAGTGTCAAACGAACGTGAACGATTACTTATGACAAAACGATTTCAGAATGACATTTGGGTCACGTTGTGTGAATAGAGCGAGTGGGGTGGCAATTGTACATCTATCGCGATAAAATTAAGCGAACTGGCCTTCTTGGTTCACAAACCAGTTTCGTATTTCTCCTCAGATTTAGATGAATAAAGAAAAATAGAGAAAATGTTACAAATTGTCAATCGTTGTCGTATGGGAAGCGAGACGTCGGCGGTTTTCAAGTGCAGCTGCTGTCGCCACTCGGCAGCGGCGCTGCCATCTAGCGTCGGATTGCGTTACTATCATATTCTCTAATCCAGTCTCGTAAGAATCCGTTCTTGTTACCGTTATTAGTATACAGTGTACGGTATTCTCATACAACCTTGAAGAAAGTGATCGAAACTTTTGGCCTGGTAGTTCTAACTAGACGCTGACAGGTTTAATGAGCCTGGCAGTCAGATGATAGCTTTTAAAGGTCAAATAACCAGTCAACCTTTTACGTTACACTGAGCAATGAACAGCTGTCGTTATCAAGGCCTCATTCGACGTGCTAATGAACACGACAATTCCGCGTCAGAAATCCCTGCGCCACAGCCACACTAGAGGTGAAATTAAACATGTCTGATTGTCGTAAGAAATAAGAAATCAACCCACTTTCGCCCCTCGTTGAGGGGAAGTTGAGGGACGGCCCAAACTTCCCCTTCAACGCCTCCTTCCCCAACCCACACCCCTGTCCGTGACTCATCTCCACCACCATCGTCATTACTACCATCATCACCATTCCTGACCCGTATATATATATATATATATTATCCCTGGGGATAGGGGAGAAAGAATACTTCCCACGTACTCCCTGCGTGTCGTAGAAGGCGACTAAAAAGGGAAGGGAGCGGGGGGCTGGAAATCTTCACCTCTCGTTTCTTTTTTTTTAATTTTCTAAAAGAAGGAAAAGAGAAAGGGGCCAGGTGAGGATATTCCCTCAAAGGCCCAGTCCTCTGTTCTAAACGCTACCTCACTATCGCGGGAAATGGCGAATAGTACGAAAGAAAAGATTATATATATATATATATATATATATATATATATATATATATATATATATATATATATATATATATCGTCCGGTGTGACAGCAGTTGATGGGTCAGGCACAGACCCTGGGGGAGGAGTGAATAACTGACACCTGACATCAGAAACATTTGACACGTACAGCTTGCCTCTCTCACCCAAACATTAACTTTCTCCTTCATTTTTCTACACCAAGACCAGAGATGATGTTAATATATATATATATATATATATATATATATATATATATATATATATATATATATATATATATATATATATATATATATATATATTTCTATTAGAGAAACATGTTAACACAATAACAAAATTCTAGATGAATACTTTTCTTTTTTTCATACTTGATCGCCGTTTCCCGCGTCAGCGACTCTGCGCCAGGAACGGACGAAGAGAGGCGCCATCCGCTCACATCAACCATATTCTAGCAGTCATGTGTAACGCACCGATGACTTCACGCCATCTGTCCTTTCTATGTCCAGGTACCAACCACAACCACCACCTCTCCTGACCACCCCCCCCGCGTTCTTTCTTCAACACCATCATTCCTGACCAGCCATCAACACCACCTTCCCCTTACATCGCCCTCCCCACCTCCCTCTACGACCAAATCCCTCAACCCCACACCACCCAACCCCGCCCCAACCCCGGCTGCCCCTGAGGGAGTAGGCAAACCCCCTCCACAATGTATTGAAAAATAACACACCAATTAAACTGCACAACATTACTCATACAGATGCAAGGTACGATGATGATGATGGATTTTTTTTTACGACCTACAGTTATAGATCCAACCTCACAGAGGGTTGTCAGTTGTAGATCTAACCTCATAGGGAGGGGGGGCTTGCACGAGTCTAACCTCTAGACGTTCCAACCTCACTGGAAGAATCAACCTCACTTCACTTTTGGTGTCCACTGCACTGGGTCACTTCTCCCCGGTCTGCTCGTCCACTGTTTTGTCGTCGACTCTCGGTGTCACAGAACCTTCTCCTTCGCTGGGCACAAACGGGTTAAGACAAAGGTATAAACACACACACACACACACACACACACACACACACACCCACACACTAGCCGCGCGCGAAAGGCACCGGTGCTTTGGCAAAACTAACCTTAAGTTGAATGTAATAAGGGAAGCGTTGCCACCCCAGATCACCATGGAAGGACGTGGTTACGCCCGACTTTGAATGCTTCCTCTTATGTAAACTCAGACAAACCTAATCGCACCTTAACCTTCTAAATTGCATGAACCTAATCGAAGAATCTATAGTAAAATACATACACTAACTTTCCACTACACCATCCCAAGATCTTAAAGAGTAACTTCTGTATTTTGTTTGCTTGTTTGTTTGTTTTAAGGGGGGGGGGGGGAGAAAGGAGAGGGGGCGGGACTCTGGAGAGAACATAATCTATAAAAGTGTAATCCGAAAAACAAAAGACAAATGACGGTTATCCTTGATAACTCGTCCAATATATTTCCCCCCCTTCGTTCAGCCAGTAGCAGGGGCAGTTAGCCGTCTTGACTTCCCCCTACTAGGCAGCAACAAAGACGACTGAAAACATCACTGAAAGTAAATTATACTTTTTTTTCCCCTCTTGATCAAGGACGCAAGTCGAAAGTTTTTCCCCCTGACGAACATATAGTAACCATATTGTATATCTGGGCGATTGGTCGCCTGTAGCAAAGGACAATATTTTCTCTTCTTTTTTCTTCTTTTAACATTTTTCATAATTTTTTTTTTTCGACCAGTTTGTACACAAAGTTGTATGAGACTGCCTCCCCCCCTTCCCCTCGAGTCTTTCAATGATTACATAACTATGCGATGGGGGGTCTCGAACCAGCGTCCCGAGACCAGAGTTCTATAAACATTGGCCTTCGTCCGTAGCCAAGGAGTCCTCATAGAAAACCGATGATCCGTGTAGACGTCCCAGGACACATCAAAAGAGGTTCCACTTTGCCCCCTCCCATGCACTTAATAGATGATACTGGAAAAAAAAAAAGAAAAAAGAAAAGAAACGCTAAAAGTAGCGGCAAAGAAAAAAGTTACAATATATAAGAGAGAGAGAGAGAGAGAGAGAGAGAGAGAGAGAGAGAGAGAGAGAGAGAGAGAGAGAGAGGTGAAATCGCGCACTTCATTAGTTTATATCATTCTACTGAACATGTAATTTTTCTACACATGTGGCGCAACACGTTTCATGGAGACAATCCACCTCATCAGTCGC
>NC_092288.1:10207500-10217500 GCF_036320965.1 Panulirus ornatus | reverse complement strand
CCTTGAAGATGCTTTAAAGAGTCGGGGATTCCCTAAAGAGGTTCGTATTGAGATCAACTGGCCTGGACGCGGCCCACGTCACTCCGTCCATCACATCTTGAAGTACTAACCTAATGATCGGGTTCATATATATATATATATATATATATATATATATATATATATATATATATATATGGGTGCGCGGGGGCTGGGGATCAACGGATATATTGGATTATATACGACTGGAGAGGCACTAAAAGAAGAGGGGTGATGGACGTGAATGTGGTCAGAGGGGCAGGTAATGGGATGTCTGACCATTTTTTTGCTTGAGGCGAGTGTGAAGGTCTGTCGTGGCTTTAAGAAGAGAGGAAACGATATGGGTGGGAAGTGGTGAGAGTTGGTCAAGTTGGGAAAAAAAATATGTTTTTGTACAGATATCAAGAAAGAATAAGTACAGTGGCATAGGGTGAGTGTGCATGAAACGAGGGGAAACGTATTTCAGAATGCAGTGCCTGCACGTTTAAATGAAGTGTTAAGTATGGGGAAGGTGGGAGATGGATATATAGAAAATAAAAAAAAAAGGTAGAGAGTGGTTAGGTTGCGAAATTATATGGTTGGTGAATGAGACAAGAGACGTGTATGGGCACTAACCGTAGGGAAGGAGTGCGAGTGAATGGGAGGTATACACGAGAAAGCAGCACGAGAAGGGATGAAAGAGCATCGCTGAACTTCAGGTTGAAGAAAATGTTCTAGAATGAGGTGAACAGTGTGATGGGGAAAAAAGGAACAAATCAGAGCAATGGTAGGGGCGAGAAAGATGGGAAATGCTAATAGGCAAAGAATGAACGAGACAGAGTTAACATTTTGAAGGACTGCTGAATGTGTTAGGAAAATTGGAATGGCGGATGTGGTGTGTTTGGGTTAAGCTGGTATGCGGAGAGAGAGTTGTGGCTAATGGTGAAAAGAGACGAGGTAGTGAGAGCCTTTCCTAAGACGAAGTGCGGTAAAGTGACAAGAATGGAGAAAATTGCAGATATTGAATTTCTCATGAGACTGGGCGGTTTTTCTCCCCCACAAGAGCAGACCTCACAGGAAGAAACTTGCTTAGATACCAGAGGCCACAGAACAAATCCACACTCTAAACAGCAAATCAATGCTTACTCACGGAAAATAGAAAACTGGCACTTCTAACACTACAACCACAAAACCCACAACTACAAAATCTAGCGAAGAATAAAGACGGCGAAGACTGAAGAAAATCCATATCTCCCACACCATCTCAGCCCCTACACATTAAGCACTTCTGTCCCACACGAACAACATCGCTCCTCCCAAAAACCAAATAAACACTATCGTAAAACACCACGCAAAAATCGGCTATGAGCTAACCACACTCCTAAACAGGATAAAGTTATGCAAAACCTTCACTAAATCCATCAAGACGCAGCTGCTGGCCCACCCTGCCTTAACTTCCGCTGACGTCTGTAATTTAATTAAGACCTTGGAGAATTTCTTTGCAACTCGCTCTCACAACACTTCAAACTTCCACTAAAATACTTCGACCTCATTGCAATACACGCTCTTCCGGTTATCTTCAACCACTCCTGGTTTCGACATTTATTCCCAAATATCTGGAAGCTTGTCAGCATTGTATCCAGCCTGAAACCCTCCTCAATCACTTGTTATATCACTACCATCTTCACTGTCCAAACTCTTTGAAAAACTGATCAACAACAGACACAACCAGTACATCCCCCACCTCTCATCTACACAGCAGGGCCTTAGACTCAGTCTCTCCGATACCACAATCCACCCGAACCTCATACAACACATCCTGGGTGGCTTCAACCAATCACAGCCCATTCCCACACGGCACTAATGGCAAGAGATAACTTATCTCTTGATGCTCTCCCCTTGAAAAAGACAAAAAAAAATAGTGTCTTGACTTCAGTCTCCACAACAATGACAAAAATCAGTTAGTCAGATTAATAGATGAGCTTCAAGCCAGAACCACTCACAAAAGCTTGACCTTCTACACTTTTAGCTCTGCAATGGAGTAACCCAAGGAGCAGTTCTTTCTCCAACTCTTTTTAATCTCTTCCTACATGACCTTCCATCACCTCCAGCAGAACATGGTGTGAATTTCTCTCCCGGATGACCTCATGATCATACAACAGCTCCCTGGCACCACCCAGCAACAATATATATGCAACACTATTTCACAGAGCTAAAACACTGGCACTCAACACAGAATGTCTGCATCATCACAGGAGTCTACCGTCCCTCTCTCTTAACCCCTTATAGACACGAATTCAACCTGTATCTCCCTGTTTTCCTGTATGGAAAGCCACTCCCTCTTAACAAAACACCAACCTACTGGGCATCACATACGACATTCACTCCCCACACCAAAACCGTCAACACAAGGAGCATTAACGAACTAAACGTCTTCAGAACACTTACAGGCAACAGATTTGGGCAAGAAAGAAAAAAATAACAATCCCATAGCATCCTCTTCGAGCAATTCATTCGCTTCATCCTAAACTACGCTTCATCTGCCCGGTCACCCGTCTGGTCAGAAGCAAATGTAACAAAGCACAAAACCACACAAAACAAAGCACTGAGAACAATCACCAGCTGCCTGGCAGCCACACACACAGACTCAATAGTACAATGAAACGAAACTACTTTCAATGCAATCTCACCTCAATATGCTCGGCATTCGGTTTTCAACAACACCACAAGACCAACGCCATCCTAACCACTCCATAACCAAAAACCCATCCCCTGAGTAAGAAATGAAAAACTGACTCTTGCTTCACACTTCAACAACCTATGCATACTTACAAATACACCACACTCCCCTGTACACGCCAAAATGATCCGACAAGCCCTGAACGACGCTCCCCCAACCCAGCTTTAACCAGTACCCCGCCAGACATTCGCCCATCTGAAACTACACACCCCTAGACATGTACAAGCTATTCTTTCCCATGTTCTGGACACCATTCATCTCTCCAACAGTGCAAATACAGTTTCAACATAACATAAAACCCGTCATGCCGAAGACGCAACTTACACGCTGAAAACACTGAACACTTCAGTTTACAATTGCCCTCCGCTCAGCACATAAGACACACACACACACATACACACACACACACACACACACACACGTCACCACACTCAGACTTTATGTTCCCGTTCGGTGGTTGTGGCCAGCTTCCTGGCAGCTGCAGGCATTGCAGGCCTACCGACCGCCAGGGTCATTAAGGCCAACAACACCAATTCGTAACCCCAAATCGAGATAACTTCAAACACTCCATCAGGCGTCGAAAGACAGTTTCAAGACCATACGCACTCCTCCTTACATAAGTGGCCCTTGACATGACACACGTCATAGTACATCCAACTTCGGGTCACAAATCATTCGTCAAGAGAAAGTCATCACTACGTGGAAAAGAAAAAAAGTATATCAATGTACAAAACTTGCAGCGATACAGGAATACAACGTACGGAAGTAACTTGGAGAATTTTCAATTTCTTTGTCTGGCAGCAACAAAGGCACACGAGTCTTTTGAAAACAGGTAATAGTTCAATTAACTTTCCTCTGATGAAAATGGAAACATTTATATTATTCTAATTGACATACAGGAAAAAGTACTGGACGTCGGAAAATATTTCAAGCAAAGTGTAATTAATTACAAAATGGTCAAAAACTACAATTACGTAATCTGATGACAAATGAAATTATGCTCATTTACATAATGTCATATAAATCTGGTCACCTTACGTAAGCTATACTTTGAAATACATTGACGCAAATACGGAATATGGCATCATTTTTTTTTTTTCCATCCCTGTTTGCAATGGTTAAGACTCAGGTTTAAAACACACACACACACACACCCGACCTGAGACTTTATGATTAACGATAACTTAGTTTACTTTGGTATACTTGTTAATAAAAGGGACTTTATCAAAATATGGCTGGAAATATGACTGGAAAAAATAATTGGAACTTCCAGTAAGAAGGTAAGAAGCTTATACCACAAGAACATTAACAGAAATAATCGACCTTAAAGACCAATATATATATATATATATATATATATATATATATATATATATATATATATATATATATATATATACTAGGACTGAGTACATCGAGGTTGAATGCAGAAGGATTCAGGGGAAACTCAACCATTAGGCTAGCACAGTCAAATTTAATCTCGTACAGTACTTCTGTTATTTGGGAATAATTCAGAAGGATATACGCGCTCAAGACGCACCCGCCGGGAGGGACATCTCATATATCACTGAGGTATAAGACGACTCGTAAGGCCATTAATTCTTAAACATGACAAATGGACCGCCTCTGAATTATGCTCGAGCCTGGACGCCCGTTACACGTCACCCGGTGGCAGAGATATGATGGCTATTGAGAGACTGATCGTCGTGCTCGAAGGTGGGGTACGTGCGACCCTTTGAGGGTACGACGACCCTAGAGTACGAAAGGTACGACCCTGAGGGCACGATGGTATGACCCTGGGGGCACGACGATACGACCCTGAAGGCACGACCATACGACTCTGGGGGCACGACGATACGACCCTGGGGGGCACGACCATACGACCCTGGGGGGCACGACCATACGACCCTGGGGGGCACGACGATACGACCCTGAAGGCACGACCATACGACCCTGAAGGCACGACCATACGACTCGGGGGCACGACGATACGACCCTGGGGGGCACGACGATACGACCCTGGGGGCACGACGATACGACCCTGGGGGGCACGACCATACGACTCTGGGGGCACGACGATACGACCCTGGGGGGCACGACGATACGACCCTGGGGGCACGACGATACGACCCTGAAAGCACGACCATACGACTCTGGGGGCACGACGATACGACCCTGGGGGGCACGACGATACGACCCTGGGGGGCACGACGATACGACCCTGGGGGCACGACCATACGACCCTGGGGGGCACGACCATACGACTCTGGGGGCACGACGATACGACCCTGGGGGGCACGACGATACGACCCTGGGGGGCACGACAAGTACGACCCTGGGGGCACGACAGCGCGACTTCTTACTCAAAGCAAGGCAATACGGGCCTTGAGCAGTCAGTAACCAGCCCTTAACATGTTTTAACATTCCACTATATAAACCCGATCATTTGAAAAATCTCTCCAGTAAAACACGGGAAAGAAATACGACGTTTTCTTTAAAACGCTGGAAAGAAATACGACCCCTTTTAAAGAAAACGTCAGTTCGAAGACAATCAAATTATCGCGCCCACTGCAAGCGAAGTCCAGGATGTGGCAGTACTATCAATCGATCCCTCGAACCGTGCATCTGGTTTTCGTTATAACATGAGGCCATTCCACATTTTCAGACACCAACCCCCCATCCACCCACCCCTTCCAAACCCCCTTTCCGGCTGTAAGTTCTGGAATTATGGAAGAGGGAGAGAGTGGGACAGAGAGAGGGAGGGAGGGAGGGAAAATGGAAGGGGAAGGAGAAGGGAAAGGGTGATTTATCCGATGTTTTGGGAGGGAGGAAGGGCTAAAAATCCGTACACACGCGACATATGGGGAGGAGAGCGAGCGGGGGAAAGAGGGTTGATGTATCGGTGTCGTGTGTGTGTGTGTGAGAGAGAGAGAGAGAGAGAGAGAGAGAAGAGAGAGAGAGAGAGAGAGTGTGTAGACTCGTGATATCTATGACCCACAGAGGCAGGTTCGTTCTCACCAGGGTGGTGCTGGACGTGATTAATTAGACTCGTTTGTGTTGTGATGCAGGTTAGGTAGGCCGGCTCATTATGAGGGGATATCAGCCTCGGTGACTCTCTCTCACACACACACACACACACACACACACACACACACACACACACACACACAAGCACACACACACACACACACACACACAATAAACCCCTCTTACTCAAACGTGACACTTATGAAACTGTCTCCCTCACCCACCGCATCACCCCCCACCCCAAAATGTGACATACAGTACGCACAGGACTTTAAGGTCATACTCCCATTGCGGCGCAATGACATTCTCGGTCCTAATGACAGGTATGGGGCTTAGCCTCCTCCTCCTCCTCCTTCCTCCTCTTGTGACGAGGGGTCGATCGAATGTAATTGGCTTAATAGTCGACACTGATGTTGTTAATGGACAATCAGACCGGGAATAAAGGATTGACGCTCGAGGGGTTTAATTAGCAGGGCAAGCTATTTTAATGGACGGGTTGGTTATCCGGCGCGCTACACAAACCTTCCATCATTCCTTTAGCATAAGTCATTATTTCTTTCTTTTTTTTTTTTAATATAATTTATGGTCTTTTAGGATTTGATAAATATTGCACAGATTTGTGTTTTGATAAATCAGTACATATTTCTTCAATCTCTCTCTCTCTCTCTCTCTCTCTCTCTCTCTCTCTCTCTCTCTCTCTCTCCTCTCCACAAAAGTCCCAAAAATATTGCTCTCACTCAGGTTCAGTGAGGGCGTCGCTGGCAGGAGATGTAGTGGTGTTTACGCCCGCCTGCTGTGGTTGTAGAACCTGGTTTTTTTGGGGGGAGAAGGGAAGGGAGGAGAAGGGGAGGGGAGGAAGAAGGCTGGAGTTGTAGTCCTGTTGTGGTTGTAGGACCAGAGGGAGGGAGAGGGCTGGAGTTGTAGTCCTGTTGTGGTTGTAGGACCAGAGGGAGGGAGAGGGCTGGAGTTGTAGTCCTGTTGTGGTTGTAGAACCAGAGGGAGGGAGAGGGCTGTAGTTGTAGTCCTGTTGTGGTTGTAGGAGCAGGTGGTGGTGGAGGGGAGGGTGGAAGAAGGAAGTAGGAGGGCTGGAGTTGTACCTTGTGTTTTGTACCTTGTGTTTTGTACCTCAGTGTTACCCCTTTACCGGGGGCTGGGGCCGCGCGAGAGACCGGACCATCACCACATAAGAACCCAATTACCCCCACTCCCTTCCATGGACCCAGCAACCCCCAGCTACTACCCTTCCACACACACACACACACAAGGACGCAGCTACCCCCACCTACACCTGGGACGTAAATGCCTTTCAGGTCATCATACTGACAGCTATTGGATATACCATCAGTATACCATGCACGTCTGACAGGCAGGGCCTAGGCTATTGGTTATACCATCAGTATATCATGCACGTGTGACAGGCAGGGCCTAAGCTGTTGGTTATACCACCAGTATATCATGCACGTCTCATACCTACCTCCTCCCGCCAATGCCATCTTAGTATACCTGGATCAATCAGTTTAATGCAGCCCTCGAGGAAGGGCATGTCTCGTGCAGCTTCAGATGTCTAGATGGGAAAAACAAGCTTCACCTCCGCTTCACAGCTGATGGTTTTGACGACTGTGTCAAACCCGTTCGAAAACATTCACCTCACACACACACACACACACACACACACACACACACACACACACACACACACATCCTCAACCCACGTCCTGTACGTAGCAGTGAAACACAATCATATATATATATATATATATATATATATATATATATATATATATATATATATATATGAAGGAAGAAAGAAGAATGTTTCTTGAACGTAGCTCCCTTATCAGCCGCTCTTAATAAGGGTCACGGGACGGCAGGCGGGGCACATATACTCGACTTTATGACCCGTCTCGTGAAACTCCCAAAGACCCGGTGGGGGGAAAAAAGCAAGTTGGCAATAAGTTCCGTCATTCAGAAAAGTTAGGATGTTTCGTCCAAGTTGTTACTGGCAAGTTGTCGACAGAGTCCTCACGCTTGATAAGACCTGCCAGATATGGGGGGAGAGGAGGATCTCTCTCTCTCTCTCTCTCTCTCTCTCTCTCTCTCTCTCTCTCTCTCTCTCTCTCTCTCTCTCTCTCTCTCTCCATATATCTCCCTGTGACTCTACTGTCTGTCTGTCTGTCTGTCTGTCTGTCTCAGGGAGACTTTATCACCAATGCCTAGGATTTGTCTCCTTGCGTCCAGTACTGCACACACACACACACACACACACACACACACACACACACGATAACACAGGCCACAACAGGTGGCTTCAACACCACCTGGAGGCAGACAGCATCACACACACAACACCCCCACACAGTACGTGTCAGCTTCACTATGTGCCACGATGACGAGCACAACCACAAACTTGAACTCAATCTCTCGGGAATAAACCGAAATGTTTTCTCTTTCTTTTTTTTCCCTCCTCCTCGAATGTCTTCTCTTACTTCAAGGTAAACCCCCAAATATTCTCCTCCTCTTTTTCTTTTAATGATACAAACAGCGCGTCAACACTTACTTCCTCTGTGTATTAAGTCAACAGGTTTAGATCTGCATAATTACGAACAATTCATATCATCTAAGTCTCACCCAGGCCATAAATCTAGGTTTCCCCCTCCTTTATATCCACATGCTATGTAATCCGTCCCGTAATTTGTCTTTCCGTTTCCCCTATACCTGGCGTCTCCATCTCTTTATCTTCACTACACTACACTCCACAATGATCCTCCTCCATCACGACACCTCCTTCACTACACGCCTTTGCCAAACCCCTGCAGTCTACGTACACTGTCCATCCCGACCCTCTCACTCGACACTTTATTGCACTATTCTCTCTCTCTCTCTCTCTCTCTCTCTCTCTCTCTCTCTCTCTCTCTCTCTCTCTCTCTCTCTCTCTCTATCTATCTATCTATCTCTATCTTTCTCTATCTATCTCTATCTTTCTATCTATCTATATCTATCTATCTATCTTTATCTATCTATCTCTCATATTTCCAAGCCAGATTTCTCAATCCCTCCTCTCTTCCTTCCCCTTTCCTGTGTTATTTCTTTTTATTTTCTCTATTCTTTCTCGTCTAAGCTTTTTTACCTTCTCCCCCAGCGTATCCATCTGGTCGTGTTGATCCTTCTCGCCTTCCCTCTGCTCCCCCCACTTTTACCAAGCCTCACTTTTCTCTCCCCCGTCCTCCACCCACACACCTACCCGCCCCTGGTTCTTACAGTCTCCCCTTCCCCTCCTTCTCCCTCAATTTTTCTCCTGTCGTCTGGGGTCGTCTCCCTCACCCACATGCCCACTAGCTGTTGCCTCCTCGGGGAAAAAGAAAGCCACGTAGTCAGTCCATCTCTCACACTTTCTGTTCATCGGTTAAACATCGTATATTTTTTCTTCTTTCTTTTCTTCGTCTCTAATTCACTCTATTGATCTTCTTTTGTGTCATTCCTTCTCTTTTCATCACCTAAGGACACACACACACACACACACACACACACACACACACACACACACACACACACATACACACGCACACAGCATTCCTCATTTCTTCATTATTTACTTCACTAATCGCTTTATGTCCGACGCTGGACATCATCAAGGCCTTATCTACCAAAATCTCTCTCTCTCTCTCTCTCTCTCTCTCTCTCTCTCTCTCTCTCTCTCTCTCTCACGCAGTCTCGGGTCAAAGAGGAACAGAGAAGAAAAAAAAAAATCGGGAGGATAACAGTGCAATCCTTCTGTGCGACGGTACGTTCGTCATCGCAACGGCGTGAACCTCGACGACAGTGGTACGACCCCCTTGAGAGCAACGGCATCACGACCACTGGGGACGCAACGACCATTGACGACGCCATCGGTCCATTGCGACCTCTGGAAGATGGTGACCTCGCCTTTAACCTGACCCCTGACGACGCACAAGGTCGCCACCTCCGTCATAAGGGGGGTCGGAGACCACACCAACGTGCATGGTGACGTCAATTCCCTGGACACCCAAATTGTAAACAACGCATCGGGAGTTGGACGATTCCCCGTCTACGCCTTATTTTCCTGTGCGTATGCACTTGTGCGTAAAAAAGAGAGCAATTGTCTCGTACGCGCAAGATCTTGATAACTATATAACTCATCGGGGTTTAAACGGCTGCGGCACGCCAAGTTAATTTAAACGCGGGCGCGTTGGAAATGAACGCGGGTTTAAAACGATC